>NW_024423453.1:16530171-16548241 GCF_017311325.1 Ursus maritimus | reverse complement strand
CTACCAGCAGACAAGATTATACTTGTCTGGAATGTCAGCGAAGTATTTATACAAAGGCAGTTTTTCAGAATCTTCTTATTGTGAACACAAAACAGGAAATACAGTAATACCATCAGTATATGTTAAACACTGTTTAGTATAAACTGTGTTTCTCCCTTAATAAGTACTAGGTTAACCTCCAGGAGGAGGAGGCGAAAATGAGCACATCTATAAACACATACCACTAATTGTTTGCAGTCTGCCAGAAGACTCAGGAAGAAAAATTCAATGAAACTTCAAGAATTTGCCAAACTATGTTTTAGTCACTGTTAAACTATAGCCTCTAATAAAAGCTTATTTTTCTCAAGTTCACAGGGGAAAATAAAAGTAATGTTCTATAAAAGTTAATATTTAATTGATGAAAAACAGCTTAATAATATGCTAATTTAATTGAAATACTGTTTCTGAGGCAGGAAAAGCAAATTTCTATGTAAAGTGGCCATCCAACAAAAGCACCAGATAAAGCATTTCATGTTCTAAAACACATTTTTCCATTTTTTTCCACCAAAAACACAATTTATCTTCTATGGATAAAAAAAAATAACATTAATACAATTACTTACTGAAGAATTTTAAAATTTATTTACAAACAGATTAGAGAGTGTAGCTGGTACCCCAAGTAGACCAAACTCCTACAGAGATAAATTTTAATCTTCCATAAGATGGCAGAATGAACTTTGGTTTGAGTGCCCCCTGCTGATGTGAGAATTTTAAATATATAAAAGTTGATTTGATAAAATTGTGATGTTAATCATTTTTTAAAGCTGTTTCTACTCAGAAATTATTTTCAATTTTTTAGTGAAAACGAAGGAGATTTAAATATTGGATCTGTGGCTTATTTTCACTCAATGGTCATATATTTGTGGTCTATTACCTGACACTTAGAGGGTTTAATTTCTCTGACCTCAAAATACCTAAAAGTTATTAGATGGTTAGAAAAAATCTGGAAAAGAATAAACTATTAGAGAAAAATAAGAACTGAACTAAGTGATCCTCAAGAGAAGCAAGCTGAAGATATAGGTAGATCAGTTTTTTTTCAAAAAGGAAAAGGTTGTTAAGACTGAAAGAGCTGAGAAAAAGTAATGAGGATGGTGTTAGATAAATGGAAAAGAGACAAAAGAAGCAAAAGCCTGGAGGAAATGACGAACATGGCATGTGCAGAACACATGACATAGAAGACTTAATTGTCAAAATAAATGGATACAATTATGTCCCATGAACACAGAAAATAATGGTGAAAGGTGCCCAACTCTTGCAAACTAAAAAGGTCAGAATGAATAGCTGGACTTGAGGCAAACAACAGTGAGCCACTGTAGTATTCTGCTAAAGCAGCAGAATAACCTGGTTAAAATAGAACAAAGATGAAATGGAGGAAAGAAGAGACTGGAGGCAGAGAAACAGTTAAGAGGCAGAGAAGCTGGTCAAGACACAACTCTAGCAATCCAAAGAAAGAAATGAACCAGAATAGATGCAATGGGAATGAAAAACAATAATGACATTGAGATATATTTTGAGTTAAAAACAAAACCAGGTATCTGGACTCAGATATTTGTCTAATTCTTATGTCATACTGTGACTGTTGAATTCAACTGAAATAAAAAAGTAGGAGACAAACAGTTAACAGAAGGGGAAATTGGGGTATCATTGGAGCTTCAAGATGTGGGCAGTCAGCAGGATCAAATTTTGTGGAACTTGAGAAAATAAGAAGCCTTAGGAAGCCAGTAAATTTTGTTCGATAGTCATTGGTGACTTTCATAAGTTCACTTTATTAATAAAGTACAGTCAGGAGGAACTAGAGAGTTGAAATTTTTAAGATTTTATTCATTCATTCACTCATTCATTCATTCATTCAGTTGACAGAGAGAGAGCACAAGGAAGAAGAGCAGGAGAGGGAGAAGCAGACTCCCCGTTGAGCAGGGAGCCCTAATGTGGGACTCCATCCTGGGACTCCAGGATCATGACCTGAGTCGAAGGCAGATGCTTAACCAACTGAGCCACCCAGGTGCCCCAAGAGTTGAAAATTTTTAAAATTGAGATGAAACAGAGAAACTAAGTGGAGCAATTCACTTTAAGGAGAACATACCTGTCTCTGAGAGTAAAGGAAGAGCATTTAAATAACAGGGCATAGCAATGTTTAATTAAAGATGGGGATACATAAAGAAGTTCATGGCAAATAGTCTCAATTATCTCTATAAATTGGTTTCCAGACTCATTTCTCAAATAAGAATGATCAATTAGTACTCAGCAAAATTGGAAAATAATTGATATCACTCTTCTACCCAAGAGTGCAGTTTCTCCTGGAGATGTCCAGTCCCAAGGGATAGCTTCTTTGGCCAAGAATTCTCATTTTTCTATCCCTGTCTAGAAAAATCTGTATGCTATTTCATAAAAATGTTCAAAGCTGACCCACTGATGACACTGTTTCCTACACATATAAATATAGCCTTTCCAAACACAGTTATGAGAAGACATCTGGAATTGAGTATACAACTCAAGAGTAGACCATATTCACATGACACAGGTAAAACTGGTAATGGTAAGACCTCATGGAAAAGTACTGTTTCCTAAGAATAAAAGAGTAGTAGCCTTATTCTAGAATTACCAAGAAAACCTTATGGAAAATCATAATTTCTAAACTTTATGTTATTTTTTTCTTTGCAAAGGACTTTGTTAGAATTCTCATACTTGAAGTTAGATTTCAATTAATTCATTTTCTTTGAGAGCAGATCCATTTGTAATTCTTCTGGCCCAAGGTCATTATCTTGCATCATTGTAATGTCACTGTTAAAAAAATGAATATCACCACAGTAAAGTTTCCTCTCAAAACTAATATTCATAAAGTAATGATGTAAACATTAGGATGTACATAAGTCCAATAAGAACATATTGCACTTACTGGACAGTATACCAGTTGTTTTGAAGTAAGGCCTTGTTCTTCTTCATGACCAAATATTCCAAATATTACAATAAATTGATGGAGAGGATAACAATAATTAATATTTCCTAGGAAAGACTAAAAATCATCAAGACCTCATAAGTATTTATGGAATGAATAAAAGTGCTACACGGATTACATGTCTATACAACAGACCAAACTAAGTTCTCTCTAAAATTAAATAGGCAGGGATCTGATAACATCTTTTTTCTTTTAAGTAGAAAAAGAGTAAACAAGTTATTAAATAAAATTTTAGAGAGAGAAAAAAATTAACTATTGTTTTCTTCTTTGAGTATTATCCTCTAGTCTTTAGATACATGGACACATTTTATATCAATGGTTATACTTGAGATGTTTTAAACATCTTTCGTAATTAAAAGTGTCAGTTTTTCATTTTCAAACTCAAGTGAAATGAATTTTTCCAAAGTAACTGCCTTTTGAAAAACAAAAGTTCCTGACAAGAGATCCCCCCCCACCAAAAGAGGTCAATTTTCAGAAAGTACATAATGAAACAATAGGAATAACAATTTAAAACTGAGGAATGCAAAGCAGATTTTCATCTACACTACATGTAGGGCACATCTGGATAGAGTAGAGGTAGATTTCAAAACACTACCAACAACTGAATATGTTGTCTAACAAATACATAATCAATAAAGAGGACACGGCAAAATAATAGCTTTATACTCTATTCATTAAAGGAGGTTACGAATGTAAAGAGATGGTCTTATGTGTAGAAGAACAGTTTATCAATACCTCAAAAATCCCTCTGATATTTTTCTTCATTAGTTACTACTGCATTGGACAACCAAAGTAGGCAGTATTATATCCAAAGGTGTAAAGTTAAAAAAAAAAAAAAAGTATCTCAGAGCAAATCTAGTTCTTTCCCATCACATATCCTTGGGAAATATTTATCTGATTATCTAAATATTACCCTAGACACTAAAAAAGCCTTGAACTTACAGATTGGAAGTAGAGGCTGATGTGTGGAAATGAGTACGACATTAAAACACAGCAAACAAACAAAAACCAAGCAGGCAATTGGGAAAGTAGGATGGGACCTGTGTCAAGAATTAAAGATACAGAGTGATGACATCCCTGAGTGACAAAACTAGTTAAAATAAAAAGTCAAATTTGCCCTCTATGAAGTTTTGTAAACAATCACTGTTGAACATATTTATCTTTTAAGAACTTAGAAGGAAAAGGGCCATTATACTCCAAGGAGACTCAAAAAGGCCTACTGAATTTGACTCAATTAAAATAGTCTATTTGGACAAGAAGGTTACAAAACAAAGTATCTTGAATTTGACAGCAGTAACAATCTTGACTAGCCAAGACTCAGTCTTGCCTGAGGGTAATATACATGCCATGTTTATGATGGCGGCACATACAATAAGAAAAATAACTTATGCATATATAAACTGAAAGGATGGTTAATACTAATGAATAGTTTTACTGGTAAATAGTAATGGATA
The DNA here is from genome assembly GCF_017311325.1 of Ursus maritimus. Taxonomy (NCBI): domain Eukaryota; kingdom Metazoa; phylum Chordata; class Mammalia; order Carnivora; family Ursidae; genus Ursus; species Ursus maritimus. The sequence continues at coordinate 16,543,792 of NW_024423453.1, read as the reverse complement.
AAATGCTATCGCCAGCACACTGAAGTTATTTCTTCGTTATTAGCCCTTAATTATTATTGAATTTTCTTAAAATTTTTCAGAGAAGTTATTTGGATAAACTCTAGACAGAAGAGGTCAGAAAAGGTAGAGATAGACATTTTAACAATATTTGTTCTTCCCTGAGCATGGAATATCTTTCCATTTATTTCTGCTATCTTCCCTGAGCATGGAATATCTTTCCATTTATTTCTGCTATCTTCAATTTCTTTCATCAATGTTTTACAGTTTTCAGAGTATAGATCTTTCACCTCCTTGGCTAAGTTTATTCTTAGTATTTTATTCTTTTTGGTGAAGTTGTAAATGGGGCTGTTTTCTTAATTTCTCTTTCTGCTACTTCATTATTAGTGTACAGAAATGCAACAGATTTCTGTCCATTGATTTTTGTATCCTGTGACCTTACTGAATTCATTTACCAATTCTAGTCGTTTTTTTGGTGAAGTATTTAGGGTCTTCTATATATAATATGTCATCAGCAAATATTTAAAAATTTTATTTCTTTCTTACCAATCTGGATCCTTTTATTTCTTTTTGTTGTCTAGCGGCTGTGACCAGGACTTCCAGTACTATGCTGAATAAAAGTGATGACAGTAGACATCCTTGTCTTGTTCTCAACCTTAGGGGAAAAACTCTCAGCTTTTCACCAGTATGATGTTAGCTGTGAGTTTTTCATATATGACATTATTATGTTGAGGTATGTTCCCTCTAAACCTACTTTGTTGAGGGTTTTTCTCATGAATGGATGTTGTACTTTGTCAAATGCTTTTACTGCGTCCATTGAAATGATTGCTTTTTATCCTTTCTCGTGTTGTGTGATGTATCACATTGATTGAGTTGCCAATATTGAACTACCCTGGCAACCTGGGAATAAATCCCACTTAATTGTGGTGATTTTTTAAATGTATCATTGGATTTGGTTTCCTAATATTTTGTTGAGCATTTTTATATCTATGTTCATCAGTGAGATTGACCTATAGTTCTCTTTTTTTTGTAGTAATGCTGGCCTGATAGAATGAATTCAGAAGACTGCCTTCCTTTTCTATGTTTTGGAATATTTTGAAAGAATAGGTCTTAACTCTTTTTTAAATGTTAGGTAGAATTCACCTGTGAAGCTGTCTGGTCCTGGACTTGGGAGTTTTTTGATTACTGATTCAATCTCATTATTGGTAATCCATCTGTTTTCAAATCTATTTCTTACTGGTTCAATTTTGGGAGGTTATAGGTTTCTAGGAATTTATCCATTTCTTTGCAATTGTCAAATTTGTTGGCATATAATTTTTCATAATCTCATATAATCCTTTATTTTTCTGTACTGTCAGTACAGTCTTTCTCCTTTTTGTATCTTTTTTAGATCTGATTTTGTTCATTTATGTCCTTTTTTTTATGAGTCTGGCTAAAGGTTTATCAATTTTGTTGATCTTTTTAAAGAATTAGCTCCTGGTTTCTTTGACCTATTTTTTTTCTTCTTTCTTTTTTCTTAGTTTCTATTTTATTTCTGGCCTAATCTTTATTATTTTCTTCCTTCTAGTCACTTTGGGTTTTATTTGTTCTTTTTCTAGCTCTTTTAGGTGTAAAATTAGGTTGCTTATTTGAGAGTTTTGTTTCTTGAGTTAGGCCTGTATTACTATAAACTTCCCTCTTAGAACAGCTTTTGCTGCATTCAAAGGTTTTGGACCACTGTGCTTTCATTTTCATTTGTCTCCATGTATTTTTTGATTTCCTCTTTGATATCCTGGTTGACCCATTCATTGTTTAGTAGCATGTTATTTAACATCCATGGATTTGTGTTCTTTCCAGACTTTTTCTTGTGGTTGATTTCTAGTTTCATAGCATTGTGGTCAGAAAAGATATACGGATGACTTTAATCTTTTTAAATTTATTGAGACTAGATTTGTGGCCCGATATGTGATCTATTCTGGAGCTTGTTCCATGTGCACTTGACTATGGATTAGTTCCTTTGTTTGTTATTACCTTCTTTATGTATTTTGGTGCTCCTGTGTTAGGTACATATATATTAACAATTGTTATATCTTGCTGGATTGTCCCCTTTATGATTATATAGTATCCTTCTTAGTCTTGTTACAGTCTTTGTTTTAAAGTCTATTTTGTCTAAGTATTGCTACTCTGGCTTTCTTTGACATTTATTTGTATGACAAATGCTTCTCCATCCCTTCACTTTCAATCCGCATGTATTTTCAGGTCTCTTGTATGCATCACGTAGCTGGGTCTTGCTTTTTTAATCATTTCATCACCCTATGTGTTTTGACTGGAGGGTTTAGTCCATTTACATTCAAAGTAATTACTGATCGGTATATACTTATTGCCATTTTGTCACTTGTTTAATGGTTGTTTTGTGGTTCTTCTCTGTTCCTTCTCTTGCTCTTCTCTCTCACAGTTAGTTTGCTTTCTTTAGTGATATATTTGGACTCCTTTCTCTTTATTTTTTGCATCCCTATTACTGGTTTTTGATTTTTAATCATTCAGTTTGTACCTAAGATATTCTGCATATGGCAGTCTATATTAAGTTGATGGTCACTTAAGTTTGATCCATTCTTTACTCCTCTCCCCATCACGTTTTAGGCAAATGGTGTCATACTTTACATCTTTCTATTTTGGGACTCCCGTGACTGATTTTTATAGATACACTTATTTTTACTGCTTTCGTGCTTCCCACTTTTCTTCTACTTATTGTCTTTCCTTTCCACTCAAAGAATTCTTTCTAACATTTCTTGTAAGGCTGGTTTAATGGTCATGAGTTCCTTAATTTTTGTTTAACTGAGAAACTCGTAGTATCTCCTATTCTGAATGACAGCCTTGCTGGATAGAGTATTCTCAGCTGCAGGTTTTTTCTTTTCCGCATTTGATACCCCCTTCTGGTCTGCAATGTTTCTGCTGCAAAATCAGCTTATAGCTTTTGGGGTTTCCCTCGTATGTTACTATTTTCTTTTGTTGCTTTTAAAATTCTCTATTATTACTTTTTGCCATATTAATTACTATATGTCTTGGTGTGGACCCCCTTGCATTGAATTTGTTGAGGGCTCTCTATACCTCCTGGATCTAACTTTGTTTACTTTCCCAGATTCAGCTATTATTTCTTCCAATAAAATTCTCTGCCCCCTTTTCTCTCTCCTCTCCTTCTGAGAACACTGTACTGTGAATATTATTATACTTGATGGTGTTGCTGAGTTCCCCAAGTCTATTTTCATTTTCCATTATTTTTTTTTCAATCACCTGCTCAGCTTGATTACTTTCCATTACTCTGTCCTCCAGGTTGCTGATGCATTCTTCTGCCTCCTCTAGTCTACTAGTCCATCTAGTGTATTTTTAATTTCAGTTATTCAGTTCTTCATCTCTGACGGTAACCTGCTGTTGTGGCTGAGCCATTTTTCCCTTTGGTCCAGTTGTCTGCAAAGGCTCTCTTTGTCTGTTGTGGGTAGTGTTTCTTTCCTGTGCTATTGGTTGGCTGGTCGGGGGATGCCTTGGCCTTGAGTTGAGTCAGACCAGGCATTTGCCAGAAATAAACCTCAGGGCACATTTACTCTTTTATCCCCTAAGAGGCTCTTGGTGGTGGGTGGGGCCTGCAGTCAGACCAGCTGTCTGCTCCCAGCCTGCAGCTAGGGCCACAGTCTGACTGGTGTGTGTGTGTGAGTGTGTGTGGTTAACTTTCCCTCTCCCTGGGGCAAGAGTCACTTTGAAGTGGTGTTGCCTCTTGTGGCTGCATGCACACTGCCAGGTTTGTGGCACAGCTTTGGATGCGCTCTAGTCAAGAGAGTACGGGAAAGGGTGTATGCAAAGAAGCCAGGAGGACAGGCAGGTGTTAGCAAGGTTTGTGCTGATCTACTGTGAGAGGAGACCTTGAGCTGGGGTCTCGCTGGAGGAGGTGTGTCCACAAGGGGATGCATGGATGAAGCACACGGTTGGCAAGTTAGGTAGAGAGTGTCAACACAGTGCCATGTCCTTAAGCTGGAGTAGGCAAAGGGAAATGGCGCCAGCCAAATCCTTTGCTCCGGAGATGTCCCCCATAGGTCCCTGTACTTCCAGTACACACTCTGAGATTAGTAAACAAATCTCCCTTCCCTATACCCCATGCGATTTTCAAACTACTGCTTCTGTGCTATATCTCCATGGGGCTGTTTGTAGTACTGTCTCTTTAAGTGCAGAGACTATTTGCTCTAGCTCTCCAGACTCTCCCAGAGCTAAGTATGCTGATTTTTAAAGTTCCAGATTTTAAGTCTGATTGGTTGTAAGAACTTGTGAAATTTGACCCCTCTGGTTTTCAAAGCCAAATATTATGGGGATTCATCTTTCCTGTGTGAACTCCCTGGTGTGAGTCTGTTTGTCTCTCCTTTTCGTGCCTGTGGCACCACCCCTTCTCAGGGACCATCCTGTGGGTCCATTTAGCTCCTAAATGAGTCTCCATCCTTCCTACCATCTTTAATTTGTCCTCTTCTCTACATAGCTGTGGAGAGTTTGTTCTGCCAGTCTTTGGGTCATTTTCTGGGTTATTTACATTGATGTGAGTGTTATCTAGTTGTATCTGTGGGACAAGGTGAGCTTACATTCCTCCTACTCTTCCATTTTCCCCAGGCTCCTCAAAAACTGTCTGTTTTAACAATGAAGGCAATAAGAGAATTCTCAAGGAACAACAAGAAAATACAAATTTACAGCGGCACACTAATGAAAAATAGCTACCTCTAGAGCAGGCATTTGCCTTGAGTATCTGAGAATTCCTGTGGTCTAGAAATTTAGTTGTAATGAGTCCCATGCATCTGTAAAGGTAAAAAATCCAACTAAACAAACAAACAAACAAAACCCAATCAAGTGCTTGGCCTTGGTAGATAGTAGAATCAGAGGGAGAATATAGGACAGGGATTCCCAAGGGGGATACCTTTAGTAAGTCATCCCAGTCAAACCCAGCCTACAGAGGAAACTGTAAGGATATGCCAACATGCCTTTACTCTTAGTGAAAGAGAAATAGAAGGGAAAAAAAGCTATTCCCCAGAGAAACGATAATCATGAACCTCATGAGCGACCCCCCCCCCCAATTTTAAGCTAAAATTTAAAGTTGTCCTGGACACCCCAGGAGCAAGAGCACAATTCAGGTGCAGAACTTGGCTTCTAAATACCATTCTCCTTCAGAAGGGATCAGAGCCCTTTGGAAAAGTGACTGATTTCAGGAATGCAGCAAGGAAAGTATAATGTGGTTCAGAAAATCTATTTCATGTCAGAAAGAAAGTATAGAAGAATGATGGAGATATATTAAAAAAATACAGGAGCCCGAAGGTGATCCCATTAGCCTAAACTGGGACAATTTGAGCATCAAGATAAATAATGATAGTAAAGTATTAAAAGTCAATGAATAAAGTAAGAATCCATAAGTCTACAGTGATAAACATAAGGAAAAGAGGGAATTTCTTCTTTATAGTAGAAAGCCAATCAATATGTGCAGAAAAAATGATACAAGGAGAAAAATCACCATTTGGCAACCACTGTAATTATAAGTGGTTCAGGCAAGAAGCATCAATAGAGTCTTATATTACTGGTGAAAGTCTAAGTAGTACTGGGATATTTACATAGGCTCAAAGTATATCCCAACAAGATAATTATAAACTACAATGGAAAAACAGTAACTTTGCAGTAAAGAAACCTGAAAGACATCACCTTAACCAAGTATTCAAATATAACATCACCAATAATGGTACAAACCATAGTCATGTGCCTCCTGATAAGAGAACATTGTTTCTGTAGTATTTCTGTCAAAATGCATAACCTGAATCTCCTCACGGAGAAACATCAGAAAAACCTAAACTGAGGGACATTCTACAAAATAATTGTCATCTACTCTTGAAGAGTGTTGAAATCCTGAAGGACAATGAGAAACAGAGGAACCATTTCATATTAAAGGAGAATAAAGAGACATGACTACTAAATGTTACACATCATACTACTGCATTTCTTTTTTACAGAGGACATTATTGGGTAATTAACAAAAGATGGATCTATAGATTAGGTAACAGCATTGTATTGGCATTAGTTTCCTGATTTTGATCAATGAAATATGATTTTTGTAAGAGAATGGCTTTGGTTTTCAGGGAACACATTTTCAAGTATGTAGGACAAATACATCATACATACAACATCCTTTCAAATGGTTCATAAAAAAATTTAGAAATACAAGTAGAGAGAAAATAATAAACCAATGTGAAAAATGTTAACACCTGGGGAACTTGGGTTAAAAATTTAAGGAAATTTATTATAAAATTACTACAACAGTTATGTAAGTCTGAAATGATGGAAACCTTTTTTAAAACAGATTGTTTCAGATAATAGTATCTCCAGGTCCCTTGCAGAAAAAATACAAAATCTCCGTAATAGAAAAAAACTGTAAGTTCAAACCTCAAAAATAAACTTCCAAGAAACATGAGCTAACAATAAAAACTGACACACACTAGGGGTGCCCCGTGGCACAGTGGGCTAAACGTCTGACTCTTGGTTTTGGCTCAGATTGTGATCTTGGGGTCATAAGATTAAGCCCTGCGTCAGCTTCCACGCTCTGTGCAGAGTCTGCTTAAGTCTCTCTCCCTCTCCCTCTGCCCCTTCCCCATGCTCTCTTGCTCTAAAAATAAATCTTAAAAAAAAAAAAAAACTGATATACACACAGAGGACATACAACATCAAAGAACCAGTTATTACAAGACAAAGAATCACATGTACAAAGACTGGATATATTGGAAAAATTTTTTTGAAGCTGAATATAAAATGACTATACTTAATATGTGTAAAGAAATAAAGTAACTGAAAGCATAATGATAGAACAAAATACGATACAGTGACTTCTGGAAACTAAAAGGCAGAAGTTCCTAATTACAATAAACACACAAACACACACAATATAAAAATATACATGGTAGAGAAAAAAAGTTAAAGCCCTAGACTTTCAAGTCAAACAGTCTGGTTCCAGCACTTACCAGTAATATAAAATTGATCTAATTATTTAAGCCCTGAGCCTCACTTTATCTATGGAAAGGATCAAGAGTACCTCATAACTTCATATGATTGCTGTAAGAACTAAATGAGCGGGCTGATCTATATAAAGAATTTAGAACAGCATCAGCACAAAAAAATCCTCAATTAATGGTGGTGGTAGTATTTTCCAGAAATATATCCATACCCAAAGTTCTTAGAGTCTCTTGTTATCCGAAATCAAATTTAGTAGGATGAGTATTATTAAAATAATAAATAAAAAACTCAATAATTTGTGTGTTGGGCAGAAGCTCTCTGAATCCTCTCAAAAATTTTCTTACCTAATATTTTTCTTTTTCACAACTGAAACAGTCCAGGGTTTTCTTCCTAAGCTACTTCTACTCTTCAACCCACTCAGGTTATCTTACCTAACAATAGCCTTTCCTCATTCTGGGCCTCCATAATGTTACTCACAGACATACTGAATTGGGAGTGCACACAGTTTTAATTTTGCTCCCTTAATACAAAGTATACTGTGTCATTGAACATAAGAACCAGAAAGGACCTTAGAGATTATCTAGCATGCTACTTCCGGAAGAGCAGAATACCTACAACAACCTGAAATGTTTTTAGATGATACATGGATACTACATTAAATAAGTAACATTAAATTTTATTCCCTTTTCAATTTTCCAATATTCACAGGATCATTTTTTGAGTTATCCAAATTTATTTTTTTATCTGCATATCACTTTATTTTTTGCATTTTTAAAAAATTAAACTCAATTAATTAACATATAGTGTCTTATAATGTTTCAGAGGTAGAATTCAGTGATTCATCAGTTGTACATAATACCCAGTGCTCATCAAATCACATGCCCTCCATAATGCCCATCGCCCTGTTACCCCATCCCTTCACCTCCCTTCCCTCCAGCAACCTTCAGTTTGCTTCCTATGGTAAAGAGTCTCTTATGGTTTGTCTCCCTCTCTGATTATGCAGTGTTTTATTTTTCCCTCCCTTCCTCTATGCTCCTCTGTTTTGTTTCTTAAATTCCACATATGCGTGACTTCATATAATTGTCTTTCTCTGACTTATTTCACTTAATACCTTCTAGTTCCATCCACATCACTGCAAATGGCAAGACTTCATTTTTTTGATGGCTGAGTAATATTCCATTGTAGAGATTAGATTTATTTTTTAGAGATTATTTCAAATTCACAACCCCCACACCAACCTTTACTCAAATTCACCTATTATAAACATTTTACCCTTTCTGCCTTACCTTTGTTCTTGCACTCTGTGGGTTTTTTTTTTTTTTTTTTTTTTTTTTTTTGGTGTATGCAGGGGACATATAACACTTGCTAATCTTGTTTTGCTCAGAGCCCTCTGCAAAGATCACACTTAACTTTCATTTAATAGCACTGTTTTGTTTTCATTGCATTTACTTATTACTGTTGTTTTTATTTATGGCAAGTATCCCTTTTAGGGAGATATAAATTATCCTTATTCATTAAACTTATCTAAGTGCTTAAAATATTAATCAAAGAAAAATATGAAGTAAATAGTAGTAAAGTGGTATATGAATATGGCGAATTCCTGACAATGAATAGGGAAAAATAAAATTTAGAAAACACTCAACTAGTCCCAGTATCTTTTTAAAAAGTAAGCTGCTGGCTGGGCAAGAGTATAATACAAAGATGTCTAGCCCAGTCTGGCACTTATGCTAAGTAAATGAGTTAGAACTTAGAATTAAGGCTTCCTTTAGGCCACCACCCTTCAATTGCTTTATGGAAGAAGTATCGTAAAAGTCTTAATTTTCCAATACATGATTGTACCTGCCATGGCAGGCTAAATATCACTGGCTGATAAGATTACCTCTGCTGTGCCCCCACTTCCTCCTCCTCATCTAACCTTTGCTCTCTTGTTCTGGGTGCATAGCAAAGTCAGTTGAGTCTGTTCCCACACTACCTCTTTCCTGCCTTTCTTCTATTCAATAAGTTTTACTGAACACTTAATATGACCAGGAGATTAATAAGCACAATGACACACATCAGTGAACAAAAGCGATTAAGAAATCCTGATTCAAAAATTCTAGCTTAACAATTATTTAATATTAAAACAATGTGATGTAAATATTATATAAACCATTAAAATATGACTCTTACAAGAACATGACTATTTCTGTAAAAACCAAGGCAAATGCTTAGGAAAATTCAATAAAAGTGAATAACTAAAATAACTATTTTGGTTTAAGCAGAACATCTGTAAAAGAATGGGGAAACTCAAAGTGTTCTAAGTTCTCACCATATAAAGTCAAACACTGAAAAAATCAATACAGGGAGGTTTAGATAAGAGATATCATGGAACTTCAATCAGTGGGTTATTCTCAAAGAAACTCATTTGCCCTGAAACAAATGAATAACAAATTAATGCATATTTAAATGTCTGTGTTAAGGAAAAATCAAACTTTACCTAAAATATTTTAATAATTCCTCTTTCGATTTTTTCAATTAATAATTGGTTACCAACCAGCCATTACCTGGAAATTATCAACCTGGAAATCTTGACATATTAAAAATTACTGGTGAAACAGCAAAATGGTATAACCACTGTAGAAGGAAATAAGGCAACATCTACCAAAATTACAAAAGCATTTACCCTTTAACACAGTACTCCCACTTTATGACAAATCTACACCACTACAAAATAACATTTGGACAAGGTTGTTAGTAATGGCAAAAGACTGACAACAGTCCAAGCGTCCATTGATAGAGGACTGTTTGTATGTAGTTCTGTGCTTATGCAGCCTACAAAAGAATGAAGAAAGTACTGATGTACTGAGAAAGAAAGATCTCCAAGATATGGTGCTAAGTGAAAAAGGCAAAGCACTTGACAGCATATGCATAGTTTTCTACATCTTATATTTTGGGGGAATATGGGTATTGGAAACAATAAATAAATATACATATGTGCTTGTATTAAAAACAACATTAGAAGAAGAAAGAGACTAATAAAAATGATGTGAGGGAGACAAGGATGGGATACATAAGTGGGAGTGAGGTATCACTACGTGTATCTACAGAGTTGATCTTTAAATCATTTAATATACATTACCTTTTCAAAATATCATCTAAACAAAATATTCTTTAGAAATAAAAAAAAGAATAACTACAAGAATATACAGAATAACAACCAAATTTATTCCTTTGCTTTCTGTTAGCAGAACAACTTGTTTTATACATTACAGTCTCTAATCAATAAACTTTACATTTTTCACCCCTGGCTGAGATCCAATTCCTTCTCTGAATTTTTTTCTATACTAAGACAGCCGTGGCTGGTTTCTTTACTTAAAAAACAAAACAAAACAAAAAACCTAAGAGGACTTTTGGTGGTGATAGAATGCAGATTTCCTGTCTGTCTCCACTAAAGAGACAACTTCTTAAACATGTAAACAAAGGTAAAATGATTTGCTATGATTTTTTTACTTCAAGCTGCACTTTTTTTCACCCTCTCCTTTACAAAAAGCATGACTTTTTCCACACCATGCATTCAGTTCATTAATGGGATGTGGGTGGTGTGGCAGATAACATGATTATTTAAAAAATAAGATCAAGTGCAATTTTTTTTAATAAAGTGGGTTTAAGAATATCACTTACATTTAGTCTCCAACGTCTGTTTTTGTTTTAGCACAACAGATGGAATATTACTCAATCTCTTTAGAAGCTATATGTATCTACCCCATGGACTACTTCCATGAACCTCAATGGTTATGGGCATGCCCTGGATCCCAGGTCAGGTTCCCAAATCCTGAATCTCTGGAAGGCAATGTACACAAACACTTTTTGTCAGTCTCTAACTTCCCTACCACCACTAAGTTACTGGGTGTGTTTGTGTTTATACATGTGGGGTTACATATGCTTCTTTCTACTGCAAATTATTATGATTGAGTAGACAATATAAAAATGAATGGAAGCACTGTTGTACTCCACTTGAGAAATGAACAAGGGCATGCCTATTCCTTACACTGAGGCCCAGCAATCAATTAAAGATTGGACAATTCTTTTAATTCATCTAAAAAAACCCCTTTAGTGTCAATACAAAATACTAAACAGAAATTAACAAACACCAATCTGACAAGTTTAAAACAACACCTGACTTTCTGGATGTGTTAACTTGAGGCTTAGACAGTAAATAAATTACCAACAGTCACACCTAAGAAATTAATTCAGAGCCTCAGGTTACTGAATATTTTACCAAAATAATTACTTTTACATACTGTGATTACTTTTTTATTAAATGATTTAATTCACCAATATAGAAATAATTCTATATAACCCTGTCTCCTACAAAGTAGAACTTTCCTTTAATATTTGTGAAGGTAAAAAAATACAAAGTTGCTCATGTCCTCCTATGATGAAATAGGACTGTTTTCCATTTCTTTGTATCATGCGATCAGAATATTGTCTCCATGAACGTTTTTCAAAGAATGTTTATGTTTACCATGTTCATAAATCCCCAAGTCAATGTCTAAAGCCTCTTTTTTCTCTTATTAGTAACTCAAACAAATAACCCCCGCCCCCTATAAAACTACTGTAAACATCAGGGAGGCTATTCATTTGGAAAAACTTCCATCAAGGTAAAAATTCATGCCTGAGAGCAGGGTTTCTCAACTTCAACATCACTGACTTTGGTGCTGGACTATACTTGGTTGTCGTAGCTCTCCTATACCTTAGGTAGGGTGTTCAGCAGCATCTGTGGCCTCTACCTACTGGAGGCCAATATCAGCAATGCATTTGCCACAACCAGAAATGTCTTCAGATACTGTCAAATGTCAGGGGTGGGGTGGGGAGAAAAATCGTCAGGTTGAGAACCACAGAAGGTTATAAAATCCTGATTAGCAGAAATCTTTAAGAAAACGATATATAATCACCTTCCTGGATAGTTCATACATTCACTGTTTGATGAAGAAGCTGGTTCTAACTGGTTTTGCTTGGTTTACAGAATCTTCTGAGATTGTTCTTGTTGTCGTTGTTCTTTGTTCCTATAATTCTATCCTTCTAAACCTTCATGCAGAATCAAAATTCTTACCACCTTTTTTTATTTAAAAAAAAAAATGTCCTCAAAAATAACCTGAATTACCAGTATACCCATCACTGTAAGTATTCAAATCAGGCCTGGAGTTAGGGGTTGTGAGGAGTTACATAAGGAAACTAAAACTGAAATCCAGGTGATTAGTAATTTAATTATGATATACCTATTTGATTTATCAGCATAATCTATACTCTCCCCAAAGGTTGATCTGGTGAGGATTTCGCAAGCTATTAAAAACTGTTTATAACCAGATTTTTTTTTTAACTGGACATGAGGCTGCAATACACGAGAGGCTATGGCTAATGCAGGGGGAAGTTTTAATCCCTGTGGAGATTGTCTGGGTAAGTGCGCAAAGACTCTAGCTGACAGCACAGATAATACAATTCAGTTCCAGGCCAAAGCACTGTATTTGTTTTTGTTGTTTTTCTCCTATCCTATCAGCAGCCTGTCTCCATGGATTTGTCTGGGAAAATGATAAATAGTAAAGCAAGCAAGCTTCTCTGTGCGTCTAAATCATCTTCCTAGCAAAGACCACAAGCAAAGCTTTAGAAGGACCATCTTTTAAAATGTACATTTATACATATAAGTTACTAAAAACCAATGAATACAAATGTAATAAAATGCACAAAAAGATAAGTATTTACACAGAGCCTTAAGTCCTTGAAGTTCAGAACACATTAAAGAAAAAATAACAATCATCAGATATTTATAAACATGTGAAGCAGAAAACATAAACATGTAAATGACTCCCCAACAGCGCCTGGAAACTAGATTACAGTAGATTAATTACAAACCAGATTTGACCACCACAGGCCATTTATGTACAAACTTTTTGAAATCTAACATTCAAATTATCCTCTAATTCCAAGAAATAGAATCTAAAGATACTATACATTTATTAACTTCATGAAAAGTAAATGGCAAATTCCTTCTGCAAAATAAAAATAACAAGAAAATAAAGCACAGAGGAAAAATCTAAACAGAGTTTCTTTGCCCTAGGCACACTTTGAAAGGACCTAAAACACTGGAAACAAATGAAAATATGTTAATGCTTGGGAATCAGATAAAAAAGAACGAAAAAATTCACTATTCTCTATTCATGTTTCTATCTTCCACATTTTGTACTTTTAGTCAACATTCAAACAAAAGGATTCCAATCACTATTCACTCCGATAAAAAAGAAATTGTAATTTGAATAATGGAAATAATTAAGTTTCACAGGACTTAAATGATACAGAAATATAAACTATTAAAAAAAATCACATCCTTAAAACAAGAACTATATTATTACTGTCTGATATGGAGAACACCAATGTGAAACACTCTCACATTAACTCAAAAGAGGACTGCATTCCTGCCTGAATTTTAATCTTGATGATCTGAGGAACACATAAAACAAACAAAAATTAACAATTTAATTCATCGTGTTTTTTCTTTATCTCTTATTTATCTTTAGGAGAACTGTATAATTTCTTTTTGACAACTATAGAAAATAGCTAAACACCAACATTAAGATCCCTTAAAAAAAAA
>NW_024423453.1:16494385-16530161 GCF_017311325.1 Ursus maritimus | reverse complement strand
AAAAAAAAAGATTTCATTTATTTATTTGAGAGAGAGAGAGATAGTGCATGCACTTGAGCAGGGGGACTAGAAGGGGGGGTGACAGAAAATCTCAAGCAGACTCCGTGCTGAGTGTGAAGCCCAACTCAGGGCTCAGTCCCAAGACTGTTGAGACCATGATCTGAGCTGAAATCAAGAGTCAGATGTTTAATCAACTATGCTAACCAAGCACCCCTAAGATACCTTTTGATTTAGTGTTTTCAAACCAATGAGAAGGATCTTCCTTTCCAAGAGAGGCTCTAAATATTTAATTTAGGAGTTCAAGGCTGAAAATAAATAAATTCATTCATTCATTCATATATTTACCAACACATAAACCTAGAGCCATCTTTGGTATTAAGGAACAGTATTCATAAGGTCCTTGTATTGTAATAATTATAATAAGAACTAACATTATATCATGTTTAAATGTGTACAAAACATCTTCACTCTATATTATAATTGACGTTTTCTCTTTCCTCGCTTTATAATCTACTATAAAAAGGTAAAAGTTAAATTTGCGATAAGAGGTACGGAAGGCAGCCATACGGAGTCATTTGAAAGTTAGAGAATTAAGTAAACTACTAAAAGTTAAATTTCCCAATTTTTCAAGACTAGTGCTCTTTCTTTAAGCCACCACAAAATTTTAACATATAACCTTTATCAGAAATGCTTCTTCCCAGACTGGCTTCCCAGTCTTTCATCAAATAAATAGCTTAGTGAGTCCTTTTCATTGTCTTATTAAAAGTAAAATCTGAAGACTATTCATAAATTTAGGTGTCTATGCTAACGAGATAATACAAAATTCTATCAGAACACAAGTGTTCATAGGTCATATACCCTCAAATGTATTGAAGACAATACATTATTTCTCAATGCTTTAAAAAAGGAAAACATTAATGAAGCAAAGTATTCATTCTTAGAACTAAACATCTACATTTAGAAGAACTAGAAGAGAATCTTACATTAAGGGCTGCAGAATGAAGTTATCTCAATTTCCTGGCTAACATGGCATGTTAATTCTGATTAATGATATGAACAGAATAGATGACAGTGATAAAAGTACCATATAAAATCCCAGTCTCTTCATCAATTGATTTATATAATAAAGATGTTTTTTGGGTAATTCCTTTATGTACAAAACTCTTATTTAAAAACTTTTGAGTCATTAAATATTTTAAACAAAAACAAACTTAAAAAATCATGTTGGTGATTATATGTATATATATATACATGGCTTTATAAGGCCTAATAAATATTATGAGGATGACAAAGGTAAAATAAAAGAATATATGTCAGCTTAAAATTGGACTGCAATTTTTTTAAAAAGATTTTATTTATTTATTTGACAGAGAGAAAGAGAGCACAAGCAGGGGCAGTGGCAGGGAGAGGGAGGAGCAGGCTTCCTGCTGCCCAACACGGAGCTTGATCCCAGGACCCTGGGATCATGACCTGAGTCAAAGACAGACGCTTAACCAACTGAGCCACCCAGGCACCCCTGGACAGCAATGGTTTTAACTTTAAAACGACAAAGAGGTATTTATCCCCTCCATGTACTACTCCCTGCAATTAGGAAACCATTTTCTTTTGTATAACACTCCCCTCAGCTTATTTAGAAGGACACTACATAATTAAAATTTAAATTTTAAATCTATGTAGTTTAGAACAAATATTGTTACAATGTCCATACGACCCAAAGCAACCTACAGATTTAATGCAATTCTTATCAAAGTACCAACAGCATTTTTCACAGAACCAGAACAAATAATCCTAAAATTCATATGAAACCACATAAGACCCCGAAAAGCCAAAGCAATCTTAAAAAAGAAAAACAAAACTGGAGGTGTCACAATCCCAGATTTAAAGATAGACTGCAAAGGTGAAATAATCAAAACAGTCTGGCACTAGCACAAAAACAGACACAGAAATCAATTCAACAGAACAGAGAACCCAGAAATAAGTCCACAGTTATGCATTATATGGCCAGTTGATCTTCAACAAAGGAGGCAAGAATATGCAATGGGAAAAAGACAGTCTCTTCAACAAATGGTGTTGGGAAAACTGGACAGCCACATGCAAAAGAATAAAACCGAACCACTTTCTTACACCATACACCAAAATAAACTCAAACGGGATGAAGGATCTAAATGTCAGACCTGAAATCATAGAACTCAAGAAGAGAGCACAGGCAGTAATTTTTCTGACACTGGTCATAGCAACATTTTTCTAGACATGTCTCCTGAGTCAAGGAAAACAAAAGCAAAAATAAACTTATGGAACTACAGCAAAATAAAAAGCTTCAGCATTGCAAAGGAAACAATCAGCAAAACCAAAGACAACCTACTGAGTGGGAAAAGATATTTGCAAATGACATTGTCAATAATGGGTTTGTATCCAAAGTACATAAAGAAGTTATACAACTCAACACTCAAAAAACAAATAATCCAATTAAAATGGGAAGAAGACATGATTACACATTTCTCCAAAGAAGACATCCAGATTGCCAACAGACACATGAAAAGAGGCTCAACATCATTAATCATCAGGGAAATACAAATCAAAACCACAATGAGGTATCACCTCACACCTGTCAGAATGGCTAAAATAAAAAACACAAGAAACAACAAGTGTTGGTGAGGATGGGGGAAAAAGCAACCCTCTTGCACTCTTGGTGGGACTGCAAACTGGTACAGCCACTGTGGAAAACAGAATGGAGCTTCCTCAAAAAATTAAAAATAGAATTACCTATGATCCAGTAATCCCACCACAGGGTATTTACCCAAAGAACACAGAAACACTGATTCAAAAAGATATGTGCACCCCTATGTTTACTGCAGCATAATTTACAATAGCCAAATTATGGAAGCAGTTCAAGTGTCCCACTGATTGATGAATGAATAAAGAAGATAGTGTGTGTGTATATATACATGCGTGTACATACACACACACACACACACACACACACAGGAATATTATTCAGCCCCCAAAAAGAGTGAAATCTTGCCATTTGCAACAACATGGGTGGATCTAGAGGGTATAATGCTAAGTGAAATAAGTCAGTCAGAGAAAGACAAATACTATATAATTTCACTCATATGTGGAATTTAAGAAACAAAACAAATGAACAACAACAAAGAAAAGAGAGAAATAAAAAAAACAGACTTTTAACTGAAGAGAACTAATGGTTACCAGAGGGGAGGTGGGTGGGAGGATGCATGAAACAGATAAAAGGGATTAAGAGTACATTTATCATGATGAGCACTGAGTAATGTACAGAATTGATGAATCACTATACTGTACACCTGAAACTAATATAACACTGTATGTTAAACATATTGGAATTAAAATAAAATTAAAAAATAAAAAGTAAATAAAACAATGGTAAAAAATTTAAAAAACAACTATATAGTGTAAATGTTATAAAATGTAAAATTTTTAAATACAGATATAGAAAATAGTCATGTCATAGCACACCATGACAATACATGAGAAACAGACATGATGTAGGATAAAAAGTAAGGTATTTGGAGGAACAGGAAGCCCTGCCCTGCAATACTGCCTTTATGACTTACTAGTTCTTGAACCACGGCAAGTCCTTTAATCTCTCTGAGTATCAATGTCTTGATCTTCAAAATGTAAACAGAAATATTACTTTGCAAGGTCATGAGAATCACAGATGATGTATGTTGGCTCAGTTAAAAGTGGTAATAATTGTTATCAGCTATATTTCTGGATGTTTGATTCCCTGCAGGTATTCAATTTTGTATTTTTTCCTTCAATATAATACTGAAGAAAAAATCCTACAATGAAATGCATAAAGCACGTAATATTAATATATCCATATTTATATAGATAAATCTATCTATAATATTCAAAATACACATTATACCTTTGTTTGGACTACATTTTTACTTCTTTGTTTTCCATGAAGAATATCCTTGTGGCTTATGAGAACACTATTATTTTCTCACTGGATGCAGGTTCAGGTCACAAAGGTGAATGTGAAATATCAACATATGCAAACATGGCTGCAAAACACTCTTCTTAGCCATTCTGCAAACTATGTAGGCAGAGCAATCAACTATCACCAAAATATGCTCATGAATATAACTAAAAGAAAGAAGTTTTATGAGAAATTATTTTTAATTATTTTAATGGTGATTAAATGTGCACCCACATTACTTCCACAAGGCCATCGGAGTAGTTAACATAAGCTTTGATCTTAGTGTGCATTTTTCTAGTCAATAGATATATTACTGAACTATCCAAAACATCTTTTACTAAATATTTATCACTCCCAAGAAAAAAACTACAGGAACAGTATATTACCGGTGATAAAGTGAGAAGGTAAAAAAGTAAGAAATACGAGTTTTATCAATGGAGAACATGTAAAACAAGTTAAAGAGATATACAAGTTAGCTCAGCAAATTATTTTCATTTCAAATCAGCAAATATTTCAAATTGTACCTGACATGAAAGAAGCTGATGTTTTCCAAATGCACTGATACAGATAATAAGAGTATGTAAGGCAGGTCTCTTTCATACTAACTGCTTAGTATGAGTTCTGGGCACTTGGATAAATCATTAAACAATAAAAATCCTTGCCGTTATTAAGCTTACATAGGGAGACAGACAACAATAAGCACTCTAAATAAGTAAACTGTATGGTAATAAATACTATAGAAAAAACAACTGAGTTATAGGGATCAGAAGGACCAGAGAGAGAAAAGTAGCTGGAGAATCTACAGCGTCAGATAATTAATATGGTCACTGCCCAAGAGGTGCAGTATTATTATTGGTTCAGACAAATGAGATCTGTCTTATGAGCATTTCCCAGTTCTTATAATTCCTAGCATTTTGTAACCTGGGCTATAATTGTTAATAAAAAAGAAAGTCAAACATTTTCGTAGGACATGTTTGTTTTTGCCTCTCCATCACCTAGCACACTGCCTGGCACATAGCAGGTGCTCAGTAAATATTTGGTGGATGACTCCTTCTAAGCCAATGAACAAACAGTTTATCTGAAGACTTCCGATCCAAATTTTAGTTGAAGGGTCGGCAAATTTTTTCTCATAGGGCCAGATAGCAAATATATTTATCTTGTTGGCTAAATGGCCTATGCAACAATAGGTATGGTTATGTTCCAATAAAACTTTATTTACAAAAACAGGCAGAGAACACAGAAGATTTCTAATCTCTGCTTAGTTTATTCTGTATCTATCCAATTGCTTTAAATCTTCTGTTAAATTTTCCTAGATATGTAAAAGTAAATTTATTATTTACTTGCTAATGCTTACTTTTTCAATTCTAATCAACTAAATCAAATAAACAAAACATAACTACAACAATAACAACACACACAAACTCCAGTTCTCCTTCCTTCTCTCCTTTCCCTCTATTTCTTTCTCCCTTTTTGCTTTTTAAGTGAAAATTGATAACTTCACTTGAACTGTGAATAAAGCTACTACATTGCCTGATGGGATACCATAGTTTTTGAGAGAGAACACATACACAAAGGCCTACCAGTTGTCTGATAATATAATGCAAATGTCAGAGACTGAACTCAAGGTATAAATACAAAGCAAAAGCTGATCAAAATATTAAATATACAATCAATTCAAAGACATTACGTCTAACACAGAATTTAAGAATTTATTTAGTTTAGCTGTTTAAAGTATGAGTTCTGAAACTAAACTGCCTGGATTTGTTAAACTGCCAGCTCCCGAATCAGGCCAGTTATTAAATCTTTCTAAGTAACAGTTTCTTCATCAGTAAAATGGGGGCAATAGCAGTGACTTCCTCATAGGATACTACCTTTAATAAAATATGAGTCTTCTACTTGGCTTTTGAAAAAACACACTTATATTTCATCAAGAGAAAACAAGTACATCATTAAACCTGAAAATATGGAATTAGTGAAGAACTCCTAAATACCCAAAAGTATCCGAAATGTGCTTCTCAAACATTAATATTCAAGTTTCTTCACCTTTCTACTTCGATAAAATATACTATGCCTTGCTTTTATCTTATTACAACAAATACTCCTTTTTTTTGGTACTTTAATAAAAATAAAAAAAAAAGAAGCTGCTTCAGAATCAAGTTTTCCAAAAGGCATTAGTACTATAATTGGCTTAGCATTTTTTCCATAACAAAACATACTTCTGAATAAGTCTGTCATCAAACATGTAACCTTCAGGCCATAGATTTTACTGGCTTAATAGATTGAGAAGCTGCTAAAAGGTTAACACTATTACTTGATATGCAACATAATAATCCAAAGCACTTGTCTGGTTCACCTGCACTGTAGACATTACTATAATCTAGCACAGGAAGGAAGAAAGAGAGGGAGGGAGGGGATAAAAGTATATTTTCATAATTTTAGTTATATTGTATTACAATAAGAACCAGACTGGAAACTGTCCTTAATATATGCAAAACAAACTGACTTTTGTTACTGAATGAATAACTTCTCCAAAAGATTTATTTGTAAAATCTCTAATTTGCCAGCCAAATTCTCTAAAAATCTCTCTAGCACTAAAAGTCTACCTCCTTCTGCACTGAAAGCTGGGTAGCAATGCTTGAAAGCAAAATCTTTGCTAGGGTAGTTCTGAGCCTACTAAGGCAGTGACAAAGAGAGGTCTGTGTAAACGGGTTATCAAAAGATAAGCAAAGGCTGGGAAAGAGCTGAGATGCAAAATGCTTTACCTCCAAGTGAAGAGAAACTGTTGCTGAAGCAGAACTGACATTTTCCTTTGTATTTATGGTTAAAAGGTATTTTTTTTCCAAGTGTGTTTAATGGTCAGGTTTATTGAGATATGCTTTACATACTGTAAAATTCACTATGTTTAGTTTTATAGTTAGACGGGTTTTGACAAACACATATAGTCTTATAATCACCACCACAACCAAGATGTAGAATATTTCTATCATCCCCGAAAGTTTCTTCATGGCACTTTGTGGTCAATCCCTCCCCCCCAACTCCCGGATCTGATTTCTGTCCCTGTGGTCCCGCCTTTTCCAGATTGTTGCATAAACAGAATCAGTCAGTATATTCTGTAACCTTTTGTGTTTGGCTTTTCACATGGCATAATGCTTTTAAAATTCTTCCATCTTATTGCATGTATTAGAAATGTGTTTTTTTATGGCTAAGTGGTACTTCATTGTATGAACACAGCAGAATTTCTTTATCCATTCATCGGTTGATAGATATTTGGGGCTGTTTAGTGATTATGAATAAAGCTGCTATAAACATTTACTTACAGGTCTTTGTGTAGAAAAATGTTTTCATTTCTTTTGGATAAATACCTACGAGTAGAATTGCTATATATTAAGGTAAGTGTACATTTAACTATATAGGAAATTTTTTATTAAAAAAGATTGATAACTTCTCTTAAACTTTGAAAAAAAAAAGCTACTACACTGGCTGATGGTATACCATAGTTTTTACGAGAGAGAACACACAGCACTACTGATATTGCACAATTTATTGAGCTACGGAATACATCGGTGTTGCATAAAATACATAAGCTTATATTTAACTAGAATCAATTAGAGATCATAAGCAAATCACTCAGCACATACTGAGTGCCTAGTATATACCTAATGACTGCTAGTTCCCTCTTCACTGTTCAACTTTCCCTTTTCTCAACGTTCCTACCTCACCCCAACCCAAACTTACATAAACTTACACTTAATATTAAATCACTATTTGTTAAATAAATTATATACAATAGGACACCCACACACAAATTTCAACTATTATTTTTTAAAGCAAAGCCAGTTCCACTCATTTCCTTAAGCCACTCATCCTCCGGATGGAGGAGGGGAAGCCTCTAAAGGCAGCAGATGCTGCACTCAGAAAACATTTCAGGTAAGTATCACCACCTTGTGTCCAAAGAGAGTAACTGCAATACCAAATTCACTGAGACCAACACATGCTAGAGCCCAGAGGCTATTAGATCGAAGATTTCATTTTTTCCAAATCTACGGTGAATGTATATGCCAGCACAATATTGAAAACAAGGTTTAGACGGTGCATATCTTATAACACTTCAAAATGTACCTTTATTTCATATTAAATCATACATATCCTAAAGAAAAGAACTGAGTTATCTTTTATTACGTACCCCTCTATTATTTTTGCATACCTCTTCCAAAGGCGCGCACGAGCAAACACACACACACACACACACACACACACACACACTGAATAGAATGCCAGGCACAAAAATGGTATATTATTGTTAATACTCTCTATGCACCTTAAAAATAATCACCAAATTAGCCTTCTATAAATGACTTTAAAACATTCAATACAGGATGTCAGATTTAGTTCCTGGCTATGCTGAACATCAAATATGAGATCCTAGGAGCATTAAGAATACATGTGAGAAGCTTTTTCAAATTTAAAAGTTACTCAACTTTAAATAATCATGTTTAGACATTTCTGCTCTAACTCAAAATTATTTTTACATTCATTTGAAATTTAAAAAACCAGCATATTAAATAGACCAAAACATTACAGATATTGTAAAACTGATCAGACACCTGTGAAAGGAGAAAATATGCAGCTCAACAAGTTTTCCTTTTTCTAAGAGTAATAAATTTTCAGTGAAAAAGTTAAAGTGTTCTTCAACTGTCAACCAAGGCTTTTATTACACAACAGCAGCCTTAAGGCTGATTTATGGCTTTCCCCTCTTTTCTGACAATCAAGTGGTTAAAAAGAAAAGTCATTTTTGCACACCTGGATAATATTTGCTTGCTTTATAACATTTTTGAAGAAAAGAACTTTTCAGTAACATGAAAGTTTGGGGAGGTGACACCTGAAAAAGCCCACCAAAAAAAAAAAAAAAAACACCTCAGAAATTTGTTTGGTAAATAGCATTCTTTTATGTACCATTTAGAAAATCTATTATTATCTGTCTCTAAATCACAACATAAGAGAGTTTTGGGACGTGAATGACATATCCCGGATTACCTAGTGCATTTTTGACAGGGACAGAAACAGAGGTCCAGAGAGGCTAAATAATTTCAAAGGATACATAGTTTGCTAGCAACAGAGCTAGAATGAGAAACAAAGATCCCCAAATCTGTGTCTGTCTGCCTCATTTCTCCCATTGCTCATTTCTCACTATCAATTTTAGGCCTTTCTATCACATTCTACATGTGATAACATTCTAGTCCCTATCATCTTTGCCATCCGTTACATGTGCCGAGCTCCATTTCCTCTAGACTCATTTCTCCAGTTAAACTGCTTACATGATGCAAAAGCCCCTCTCCAATGCTATGCATACTGC
This sequence comes from Ursus maritimus, assembly GCF_017311325.1. NCBI lineage: Eukaryota > Metazoa > Chordata > Mammalia > Carnivora > Ursidae > Ursus > Ursus maritimus. Next base: position 16,520,847 of record NW_024423453.1, on the reverse strand, counting down.
AAAAGCTCACATAGAAGTGCTAAGGTTTGGGAAGGACTGTGCCCAAAACACTATAAACAAAATGTTCAAAGGAAAAAGTTACACAACTCCTTATACAATACAATACCTGTCGTATCACAAATTCATGAAACTGCAGCTATAAAAGTGCAAGTGATGAGGACATTAACTACATATTTCAGCACTGTTTTAAAGCTGAAAAATACTTTTAAATAATTTCATTTCTAAATTTTATTGAATATAATTTAAGTCTTACCTTGTCTATTTCCATTGGAGAAAACAGAAAGCATTTCAGAGTATGTATTCTTAAGGTAAATTAGGTGAATTTTACTTTCTCAAATTATATAGGTTAAACTATTTTTCAGAAAGTCAGAAAGCTACAGAAATTCTTCTTGATAATTAAGATATATAATGCCTCTGCTATTAATACATATAAGACACACATAGGGAATAGCAGAAACAGAATCCCACACTTGACAAATTAGAAAGATCTATCATATCTAATATGATGGATTTAGTAAGAATTAATTCCTCTACTTCGAAGGCCTAAAGCCCTAGCAGCTGGCTAGCAGAAACTATTGGGAAACCACTTGGACTTAAGGAAAAACAAATCTCTGGGAAGCATGTGAAAAGTAGGAAAAACTCAGAGGAGCTGAACTTGAAGGAAGACCTCTAGATCTCATCGCACTGTGGCTCAGCTTCTAAGACTTAAATCAAATTAATAACACAAGCCCAAGGCAGAGAATCTATAACTTAGCAGAAGACTCTGAGGAAAGACTTGGGCTTCTCGGTTTTGTTTTTGTTTTGTCCTTGATGACTTTAAATTCAACAGCAGCCCACAGTGTGATTCAGCTGGCAAATAAACTAACACAATCCTGGAATACATTAGCAAAAGACATGGTATTCAGATTAAAGGCATTAAGTGTCTCACTAAAATCTGTACTGATCAGACCACAACCTATTACAGTATATTCATTTGTGGATGCCATAATTTCAGAGAAAAAGGAACAAACGGACAACAGTTCGGGACGGGGCGGGGGCAGGGAAGGATAAGAATGCCAAAGACGAAATAAAACAAGATGTCAAGCCTGGAGAAGAGAAGACTAGTTGGTGAGACAGAATGTAAAGATAAGACACACAACAGTTTTCAAAAATAAAGAACTACATTAGAAGAAGGATTAAAACCTGTAATTCCAGCTGCTATGTTGAATCTTTGGGGAGGCACATAGCAGCTGGTTCAGAAGAACAACAAAATTCCTAAAAATAGTCCGAGACAAAGACGGAGTGGGCTATTTCATGAGATAGTAAGTCTCCTCTCCCCCAGCAGTTTGGTGAGTAAGCAAAGGATGGAGAAGAGATGAGTAAAAATTTTACAATGGGGGGATTAATGTATCAGAGGGATAACTAGACTATCAAAGCCTTCCAAGTTCTCTCCAATCTAAAAAAAAATTAATTTCTTTCACAACTTGGGTGTCAAGAGCAATATGTACTGTTATTTACAGTTTCTCTAATAGAAGATTAAATGTACTCCTATTTGCATGTTGTAATCAAATATTATTCACCAAACATCTAAACATAGAATCTTAATTTTTCAAAATTTAAATATCTCAGCCTGAAAATTCCTATGATAATACTAAAAAGGGCATTCAACTCACAATTATAAAAAACTAAAAACCAATGAAACTTTAAGACTCAAGTGCCATGAAGAAATAATTATTCATACAATTAAAAAATTGCATTTCTAGATTAATGGATTTTGGTGAGTCATTCAATTGAAAAGAATAATTATTTAGTAAAAAAACATATTTTAAAAGGTTAAGTATTAAAAGGACTTTCAAAATGGAATGTACTTGAAAGACCAAAAAGTTAATACAACCTTCCTATTATTTATTTTAAGCCATTAATGCAATATATATGTTTTTTAAAGATTTTATTTATTGTTTATTTAAGAGAGAGGGGGAGAGAGAAAGAATGAGCAGGGGGAGGGAGAAACAGGCTCCCTGAGCAAGGAGCCTCATGCAGGGTCCAGTCCCAGGACCCTGGGATCATGACCTGAGCCAAAGGTAGGTGCTTAACCGACTGAGCCACCTAGATGCCCCAGAAAATTAACGCAATATATTTAAACAATCTTTAAAGAAATGTTGTGGATCATGTACGAACAACACACATTAAGAGACATTACTAAACTTCTAAAAGCCTACAAGGATAGATCAATGGTCAGTAAACTTCCTCTGTAAAGATCCAAATGGTAAATAACTTAGGCTTTATGGGCCATAAATACTGTACAATACTGTAACTACTACAGTAGTACAAGTGAAGTCACAGACAATACATTAACAAATTAGGGTGACTGTGTCCCAATAAAGTTTTACTTATTGAAATTTGAATTCCATCTCATTTTTATATCTCACAAAATTAATTTACTTTTTCATATTTTTCAGCCATTTAAATATATAAAAACCATTCTTGGATTATGAGAGGTACAAAAACAAGTATTTGGCCAGTTCACTGACCACTGGGAAAAAAAGCCTTTACCTTATTAGCATCTAAATAAGGTATGATCTATATATACATACAACCTCTGACCCGCTTCTCTTGTCATTTCTCCCAATTGCCCATCCCCAAAGCTGAAACCCTTACAGCTGCTACTGTAATAGATACGGTGAAAACACTTAAAGCTTTAAAAAAACAAACAAAACAAACACACGAATACCTATTAATGATAAAACTACTTCTGAAAGTCCTGTAAAATGAAGGTAAAGCTGAAATTGGAAGATGAACTTGGAGGAGACCTCCCAGGCCTGATCACACTGTAGCTCACCTTATAATCCCCCAAGACTCTCCACATCATTTTGATAAACAATATTAAGGCTTAGGAAACATCTTCCTAAAATACAAGAAAGTAAAAAACTGTAATTTATTTAAAATTTTAATGTCTGTTAGGTCAAGCAGCTTGTGTCTTTAGTTCCAACTTAACTGATAACAGCAATATTAAAAGAATGGCACTTACATCCAGGAAAGGTAAGGAGAAAAGCCATCCACAAACATATCTGTACTCTTTCTTCTAAAGGTATTTTTGGAACCCAATTCACTTGGGAGCCACATATATTTAGCTTCTCATTTGCCAACATTTCTAAACACGCATTAAGTTTTTCCCATGTTACAAAGATATCCATAAAACCAACTTTTAATTTGCAATATTTAAGAAATAAAAATGTTGTGCCATACTGAACCCATCAAGCACATTTCCTCTTCCAGAAAAACTGGAAGGAAAATTAATGCCAGTTTATCATATCCATGAGTTAAACATACTAAGTAGAAAATGATTCTGAACCCTGAATTATTCAATATTTCTATATAACTTTCAAAATTTTCCTCAATTGAACAATCTTTTCCATAGATGACTCAGAGCAGAATTTTCAAAATTCTACAAATTTATTATAAGAAAACTAGGTTTATAGGCTATATACTTTATAGTAGTAATAATTACTGAAAGCCTATTATATACTAGGCATCAGTACTAAAAGTAACCAAATAACTAAATTAAAAAATATTCATAAAACTAAACTATTTCGAGGTTTTTTTTAATGTCTGGGAAAGAAGACATGACCATTTCTTAATATTCAACACAAATGCATGAAATGCCACGGATTGGACATTATACTCTTCTAAAGGGACCACATAAACAACAGCCTAACAAAGAACAATATAAACTCCTACACTTTGGGCTCTTTATTTGGCCATCAATAAAAATTCAGTTGTTTGCTATTCTAAAGTCTCTTGATGCTGAGGAAATCCAGACCATCATCCATCTAAAGACAATGTGTCAACTTGACATTATACAATCTCATTAATCTTCATCTATCCTTAACATCCTGTCATTCTTATGCAAAATGGACACTTGGGGATATGACAGAAGTCACTTCACTCACTTATCAACTGAAGGAGAGGGTAAGGCTTAATAAAAGGTCTATGGAGACTTCAGGATACCATCAGGAACCATAAGCAATCACTTAGCCTAGTATGTTACATCACAGCTAATGTATCTGACATGTAAATATCACATCACAGGAAATAGAATAATGTGATTGAGCTATGTGTCTTACTTCCTTTGCTGAATCACCAGAATCCCCAAGAAAATCCAGCTTTAGTTTTCCCAAACTACATGAAATTGAAATATTGTCCATAAAAGACACTAAATACACACAACATACGGGTCACACAATGATGTCAATTTCACTCCTCTGGCAGTCCAAGAATTCCCCCTTTTAACATACTAACTTAAAGTCACCATGACATAGAGGTTGTGGGTTAACAGGCAACAGGATTGTAAAGTATGCTAGCTAATTTACAAGGCCAAACACCTTAATTAAATTTAGCCAAAGTCAGACCAAATGTATTATTTCTTTTTTCTTTTTTTTTTTTAAAGATTTTATTTATTTATTTGACAGAGATAGAGACAGCCAGCGAGAGAGGGAACACAAGTAGGGGGAGTGGGAGAGGAAGAAGCAGGCTCATAGCGGAGGAGCCTGATGTGGGGCTCGATTCCATAACGCCAGGATCACGCCCTGAGCCGAAGGCAGACGCTCAACCACTGTGCCACCCAGGCGCCCCCAAATGTATTATTTCTTTGACACTAGAACAGTCTTTTTATTTTTAATTCCAGTTTTAAACTAAAAAAAAAATCTCTACCTTTTAGCATCAGCACATGAAATTTACATTAATTCTTCTGTCACCTATTCCTAGTACAGTTTCCTCCAGACATGGCAGGTGGTGGAAACTGTCTATTCATTTCACAACAGGAAGTGTTTTTTTTGTTTTTATACTGTCTCTTAAGACTGTTTTGTTTCTACCAGGACCTTCAGGGCACATTTTGAACGAAAACCATGTTATAATCACACATGCACTGAAACTTTTTTTTATAGTACTATTAAATAATTTATAAATAATGCTCTAAAATAGTTCTTCAGAGGAAAAAATCTGCAAAGAAAAATGACTTTTGATATAGTATATGTCATATGAGTAATAACAAAAGTACAATTAAGGAAAAAATCCATATTCCATACAAATATGGAATTCTACCTGAAATAGAAAAAAATTAAGACATTTTTTACAAAAATCACTGATTAAAGTTTTTTTGTTTTTGTTTGTTTGTTTTTGCACAATTACAGAATATAATATGCAGATCATTTAGACCCTGGTGCAATGTACTAAATTCAAAGTTGTACTTGAAAGCACAACATATCATTTGATGATCTTGAAACCATTTTTATACCACTCAAAAATGCTTTTTCCCTTTGACCAATTTTATGTTTTGCTGCCAGGAATAATTTTATCATTTCGTCCTTTACAAGTTAAACATTATACATTTTGAAAAATTTGAATACTAAATTAAAAAAACCTTTAGATCCCCCTGACCTAGTGAAAATTAAGTCTTCATATCTAATTAGCAAATACTTTTGATATCTTAATTTAAATGTGCTCATCCAAAATTAGTTGGTTAAAAAAAGCTGGATTTCTAATATTCAAAAACTAATCAAAGTATGTCCATAAATGCATATATATGTATACATACAAACATACAAGCATACATGTAAGTACACATATATACATACTGTATGTTTGCATATTTTTATATTTCTCTCTGAAACATTTTAAAGCAAAGGTCAATAAATCAAGACGTGTTAACAGTGTGAATTAATACTTAAAACACTTATTTTGTACAATTACATGTTTTTAGAACTGATGAATTCAAGATAACATTTTATAAAGGATAAAAAAAACATGGCTAGAAGTTCAGCAAGATATTTCCCAAACTTTAATCTCTGAAACTCTGTGATGTTGAAGACTCACTTACCAGTTGCCGTTAATGAAACACAGCATATGCCTTCCTAAGGCAAATATTATCACCAGGCAAGAAACATGAAAACAATGCAAATTTTTTGAAACGTAAAAAAAGAAAAACCACTTCCATCCCTTCAATCTCCTGTCTTTGGAGAAAACTTCTGCCCAAAATCCAGTTAAGTATTTTCTCCAAGACATCCAAGATATCCACAGGCTAAACTACCCTAAAGAGAATGGAAATTCTCTACCAGCACCTTGGGGGTTTTGACTAAGAAAGCTGAGCTTTAAAAAAGGCCCTAAACCTTACAGTGGCCCAAGAATAACTTCTAATCTCTAGGTTTATCTTCAAAATTTCTCAAGGTCTTTTGCACCAGGTGTTGGTAAAAAACTAGGATAAATTAGATCTACTGTAAAACACAACAGTTAGGGTTCAATTTAGGTCTTACAGGGAGAAAAGTAAGCAAAACAGATTATAAATCAACAATTTCACTGTATTAAGTAACAAACTTACAAAGTGTTACACATATAAAGAACATGAAAAAATGTATCCTTTACAAAAGGAGTTTAAATTTATCCTTTGCTATTTTAAGAGAGATTATATGTATAATTTGAAGAAAGATAGATCTGGACAAGGCAAGGCAAAGAAATGCTGCGTCTGAGAAAACAGTAGATTCCACAGAACAAGAACATTTCAGAGGAGCTGGTTCGTAGCCAAGTGTATGACAGGCAAGGGTAAGCTAGTCCCTGAAAAAGCCAGAAGTTGTTCTTAGGACTTGAAACAGATATCAGGGGTAGGGGGAAGAAGCTAAAGAGCACTGTGGCAGGAAGATTTCTAGTACAGTCACAAGATTCTGGTCCTTAGTAGACTCACACCTTCTCCCAGTTATTCAATCAAATGCTAATTTAGGTGCTACTGTGAGGGGCTTTTGCAAATGTAATTAATTAAGGTCCTGAATCGACTGACTTGAAGGTGGAGAGATTTTCCTTCGTTGGGCCTAACCTGATCAGGTGACTAAACGACACTGGGCTGTTCCTGGCAATAGAAGTTTAAAACGTAAGAGGGATAAAATATGATGGCAATTCTCACTGCTGTCTTTGATGATGGAGGAGGCCATGTGGGTGGTCTCTAGGAGCCGACAGTAGCTCCCAGCCGACAGCCAGTAAGGAAATTCAGTCCTTAGGCCTACAATCACAAGACATGAATTCTAGCCCAATCATGTGAAATTCGAAAAGGAATACCACCTTCTGACAATATAGTCCAGCCAACACCTTGTTTTCAGACAACTCTGTCATGCCATTCCCAGATTTTTACCTACCTACAGAAATACTAATAAATGGGTGTTGTGTAAAACTGCTAAATTTGAGGTAATCTGTAACACAGCAAGAGAAATCTAATACAAGCACTAATCAGGCTAAATCATACAGCTTGATTTAGATGAACCCAGAGAAGTTTATTATAAACTCAAAAGTCCTGTTCCAAGAAATGTAACTAACAGTGAAGACATACTCTATTAAGAAACCAAAGAAGACAAATATTAGATTAGCCATTGTAAAGAAGGAAACCAAAGAAATTTTAGAGCTCACTGGCCATGGGTTAACCAGGAGAAAAATGTCACAAAAATATAATGTATTCTTACCAGGAGAAAGATGGGTTTTGTTGTTGTTGTTGTTTGTTTGTTTTTGTTTTTTGTCTGGATTCAGCACCTTTATTTGTGAAACTGAAAGGTGGGATTAGGTAATATCTAGGGCTCTTTTAGTACTTTCTATAATACTTGTTAAAATATAGTCCTATCTTTTTTTTTTTTTTTCCATAGACATCGGAGGTATCTGAGCATGGACCCAGATCCTATAAGTGCTCAGAACATACCTATCTTCTTAAAAAATACTGTATCAGAAAAGGAACAATTTATTGAAGTCCAAAACTTTCTCACCTGTATTTGACCCAAAGGTCTTTATCGCATAGTAAAATACCTAACTGAACGAAAGCAAAGCTTGCTTTACACATAAAAGCTCTTTTCATACCTTTGAAAGGATCATTTTTTCTAAATCCCATTTTTAAATCTGGAAGTCTGTGTATGTGTGCACAGGGAAGGAGGGAGGAGCTCATAAGGTCATATATATGAAGCAATAATGTGAACAGAAAAAAAGAGAAATTGGTTCATGCTACAGGAGTACAGGAGAAAATTTTTATTCTTAACTTAAATCCCTGCAAAAAAATGTTACATTAAGTATAAATTAAGCATTCAAAATTTAGTAGATTCCCTTTATTAAACTATGAGTTAGGGAGAAAAAATGGTAGCAATAACTTGAAAGAGTTAATTTTGCAACTATAGCTGAGTTTAATGCCATATAGCCTAAGTAATTTCTTAGAGAGATAAAATCCATTGTCACTCCTACTCTAATCACTCTGAAAGCAACCGCAGGCAAAAAATTCTAAAAAGCTGTTAATAATAACTCAGCCTAACTTGTCCTAGATAGCAAGAAATTTACCTTAATATGATTGAAAATGTTAAAAACTTCTCAAAAATAGATCAGATGACATAAACCAAAAAAGAATTTCAGAACTTCAATTCTCTGAGTGTCTGATGCAACAATGAGGGGGAAAATTCAAAGGGTTACAAAATACTTTCATTAATACCAAACCATAAGCAATCAAATCATAGAAGCTTTACTCTGTTCTTTTCGTTTCCTTTAGTTTAAGATTTTTGGGATCCTCTAAATGAAAAACTGATTACAAAGTAATTTGGTAGGGGAAAAAAAAGCTAACATAATCAAATGATCCAGTTCTTGATTTTACAATACTCGTACCGCCTTTTTTCTTACCTTGTCTATCCTATCTGGGCGGTTAGTAGCTGCCAAAATTGTCACGTCCTTTAACTGTTCAATGCCATCCATTTCCGTTAAGAGCTGAGCCAGAACACGGTCAGCTACATTCCCGGCACCTGAGGAACTGATTTTTAAAAATATGGTTTTAAAACTCTTTACCTATCCCCAAGTACCTTATTACTTTTAAAAGACTGTATATTCTACAACAAAAAATCATGTCTGTTTCAAAATATAAAATGCTTGCTTCAGAATTCATTACTTGTTGAATTACCATACCCCAAAATTAATTATATTCAAAGCATTTCTTCTCCTCCTTCAACAACCATGTTCATTTTCTCTCCAATAATGAAATATATAAGATCTGGGAAGCAAGATATATGATTATTTAAAGCAGTTCATCTAATAAATAGAAAATCGTGTAAATTAAACAATATTTACATTTTATATGGCAAATATACTGGCAGGAATTGGGAATAAAGAAACTAAACAAAATAAAAACCCATTCCTCACATGAAGTTTAAAGCCTATATGAAACAAAAAAACTCTTTACACTCTTTATCCATAAGTGGGATATTTCTGATGTATCTTGATATTTTAAAATATTAATACTTTTAAGCACATCAACAGGTACGTAGTGATCACAATCCCCATATCTGGAGAAACAGGCAAAGAAAGGTACGTTATTATGTTCCTTTTGTTAATGTACCAGGTCAATTACAAAGCTACTACTAGACATACTATAATTTAATCACATTTCCTTTGACAAAAAAATCCAAAACAAAACTGAATATTGATTATTCATAAGGAAATTCAACAGATCTTACCAATGAACAAAACCCTTATAGTGAAGGCTCTACGATAACAATTTTCATTAGCACCAGCTGGGATTTACTAAGAACTATTCAGAATTGAGAAATATGTAATAAACACCTGAGTGGGCAGAGTATAATAGCGTTGTAAGTGTATTAAACATATAATATGGGGTGAGGGGGAGAAGAGGAAAAAAGGATAGAAGGTACACACCTCATATCTCTGTCACCGGTGACAGAACACGTGTACCTCAGTATACTCAACATGTAACATATTTAATTAGATAATCAGGATCTCTAACAGAATCTCAACATGCATTACGAGTTCAAAAACTTGACATAGTGTATACAGAGGAGAGCGGCCTCTAACTCACATCAATCAAACACACATGAGGATGTTATGTAAATCACACTGTCACTTTACTAAATTAAATGGTCCTTCCCAATGTCTAAAAAGTTTGGGACCAAGGAATACCAGAGAAGCCACTGAGATTTATTTTGGCTAGCACTAATTCTTGCAAATAACTAGTTAGTAGGTGCATGGATTTGCTAATCTGATTGTAAGAACAAACTTTGAACATTCTGAATAAATGGATTACATACCCTTCAAAAAAATCCTCCATAATGTAACTTTTCCACATGAGAGTTTACTTGTCAGATAGAAACATTGTTAGCAAAAGCTCTAAGGACTCCTTCATAATGACTACAAGCACCTAAATATTTAAGGCTGACAACAGATTACATCTAAGGCCTTTAACTGTATCTACTGTGGGAATTAGTTGTGATCCTATATTTTCAGACACTAAGGAAGATCACCTTGAACAGGTTTTGGGAGAGTCAAGGTGGGCTATCCAGGGAGACGGTTTCTAACTTAAAACTTGAAAAATGAGTGAGGACCAAACAGGTAATAGGAAAGACAGGAAAGAGAGAATACAGAACACTGAAAATGGAAATCAGTTCAGAATAGCTGAGCGCAGAAGTTAAGGTGAAAAATGCAAAAGATCAATGGAGAGAGATAAATCAAGGCTAGATAACAAAGGCCTTTTTATCCAAATTACTGAGTTTGGATTTTATCCTAATGTAAGTGGGAAGTTTCCACTAAAGATATGACAAAATCAGATTCATATTTTTGAGGACCACTATGGCTACAGTATGGAGAAGAGATTATAAGAGGGCAATACTGGTCTGTTTTCCAGTCCAATAACAGCTCTTCTTAGACCCTTCTGAGATGTGAGATCGCAGGTGTCTTCATCTGTTCAGGCTGCTATTACAAAACACCATTGACTAGGTGGCTTATAAACAACAGAAATTTATTTCTCAGTCTGGATACTGGGAAGTCCAAGATCAAGGCATCAGCATGGTTAAGTGAGGGGTCTTTTCCTGGTTCAACTGACACCTTTTCAAGTCCTCACATGGAGGTGGGGGGGGTAGCTCTGTGAGGCCTCTTTATAAAGACACAAATCCCACTCATGAGGTCTCCACCTTCATGACCTAAGCACCTCCCAAAGGCTCTACCTCTTGGTACATCATGGCTCAGGTCATGATCTCAGGGTTATGAATTTGGGGAGGACACAAACATTCAGACCATAGCAATAAGACAAACCACTGCCCCTCAAACTGGAGAGACAGACAAGCTGGATACAAAGAAACCAATAAGCAGAAAACTCCACAGGAACCAGTGGTGGGGTAAGGATATTGGAAATGTAAATGATGAAATTTCTGGAGGCAGTGTAGACAAGTCTGAGAGTTAAATACTCCACAAGACACAATCATTGAGGGACTCTTACATTTTTTGTGAGTTTACCTCCAGAAGCCATACCAGGTTCTCACAATGAACACCTGAGGAAAATCTTGTGCATGGGGAAGAAGGAAGGAAGAGGTAGCTATTTTGAAATATGCCAGAACATTCTGTACTTCTTAACAAGTCCTGCCTTCAAGAGAAACTATTTTACCAGACCCTAAACTATGACAGGTTTATCAGAGCCCAACTGAGCTGGAGGAAGGGATATACCCAACTCCAGCCCTCTCAAGCCATCCTGTATTATACCCTAACGGAACAAGGGTTACTAAAAAACAATTGTGAAGTTCACGGTCCAGTAACACAGACTAACTAAAAGACTACAACCTAGTCATAGGACCAAAGAACACCTGGCCTCTTACACTCTTACTACTACATTACCAAAGGCCTATTTACCATAGTTCCTTTTATGTAGTATTATCATGCCCATCTATCAAAATAAAACAAAATCAAAACCATTACAAGACTCTAATAGACAAACAAAACACAATTTGAAAAAACTGAATAAGCATCAATGAACCGGAGAACCAACAAAAATGCTGCAATTATCAGACTAAGAATTTTTTTTAAATGATTAATATGCTAAGGGTTCTAATAGACAAAGTAGATGACATGCAAGAAAGGGGCAACATAAGCAGAGAGAAGGAAATTCTAAGACTCAAAAAGAAATGGCAGAGATCAAGACACTACAGCAGAATAAAGAATACTTTTTTTTTTTTAAAGATTTTATTTTATTTTATTCGACAGAGATAGAGACAGCCAGCGAGAGAGGGAACACAAGCAGGGGGAGTGGGAGAGGCAGAAGCAGGCGCCTAGTGGAGGAGCCTGATGTGGGGCTCGATCCCATAACGCTGGGATCACGCCCTGAGCTGAAGGCAGACGCCTAACCGCTGTGCCACCCAGGCGCCCCAGAATAAAGAATACTTTTGATGGGTTTGCTAGACTAGACATGACTGAGGAAAAAATTCCTGAGCTTAATTATTTGCCAATAAAACTTCCAAAATGAAAAAGCAAAGAGAAAAAAGATTGAAGAAAAAAAAGAAACAAAAGAATATCCAACAATTACGGAAACTATAAAAGGTGTAATATATGTGCAACTAAAATACAAGAAGGAGAAAAGAGAATGGAATAGAAGAAATATTTGAAGCAATAATGACAGAGAATTTCCCCAAATTAATGTCTGACACCAAACTACAGATCCAGGAAGGCCAGAGAACATCAAGTAGGATACCTGGCAAAAAAAACTACGTCTAGGCATATCATATTCGACGTACAGAAAACCAAAAACGAAACAAACAAAAAATCTTGAAAGAAGCCAGAGGAATAATACAGTTCACCCGAGAAGTGCAAAAGTAAGAATTAGATTAGATAACTCCTCAGCAACCATGCAACCAAAGAGAGTAGTACGAAATAAAGTGTTGAGAGAGAGAAAAAACACCTACCTAAATTTCTGTATTCCATGAAATTATCTCTCAGAAATGAAGGAGAAATAACGACTTCCTCAAACAAAAATTGAGGGATTTGCTGTTAGTAGAACCGCCTTTCAAGAAACATTTTAAAAAGTTGTACCAGGAAGGGCACTTAGGTGGCTCAGTCAGTTAAGTGTCCTACTCTTGATTTTGGCTCAGGTCATGATCTCAGGGTTATGAGACTGAGCCCCACGTAGGGCTCCGCACTCAGCAGGGAGTCTGCTGGAGATCTCTCTCTCTCTCCCTCTGCACCTCCCCACCACTTGTGCTGTCTCTCTTTCTCTCTCTCTAAAATAAATAAATCTCAAAAAGTTGTTCTAGGAAAAGGAAAACAATATAGGTTGAAACTTGAATCTACATAAGGAAGAGCACTAGAGAGGAACAAGTGAAGGTAAAAATAAAAACTTCAACTTTCTTATACTTAATTGATCTAACAGCTAATAGTTTGTCCAAAATAATGGTAACAACAATGTATTCAATGGCTATAGCATATGTATAAGTGAAATGAATGGCAGAAATGATACAAATGACTAAAGGGAGAAATTCAAACTTTTGTTACTATAAAGTACTTGTACTACCTGTGAAGCAGAACAGTGTTATTTGAAAGCGGATGCAGATTAGTTGTAAATGTATATTGCGAATTCCAGAGCAACCACTGAAAAAAGGGAGAAAAAATACAAATATATATTTCATACACCAAGAAAGGAGAGAAAATGGAATCATAAAATGCTCGGTTAAAATCAGAAAAGGCAGAAAAACAGTCAAAGACAAAAATAGGAACAAAGAATAAGGAATAGAAGACTGTAACAAATATGGTACCATTAATACAGCTGTATCAATAATCACTTTAAAACATAAATGGTCTAAACACACCAGTTAGGACAGACATTGTCATAGTGGATCAAAGAACAAGACCCAACTATATGTTGTCAACAAAGAAATCCACTTTAAATATAAAGATATAGAGAGTAGAAGAAAAGGGATGGAGAAAGATGCATGATTAATTCTAACACTAATCAAAATAAAGCTGGAGTAGCTATATCAATTTCAGACAAAGCAAACTTCAGACCAAGAGAAATTAACAGGGATAAAGAGAGGTATTACATAATGATGAAGGGGTCAATACTCCAAGAGGACATTAACAATCTTTAATATGCATCACCTAACAGTCGGGTGTCAAAATATGTGAGGCAAAAATCGATAATACGGCAAGGAGAAAGAAATGAATTCACTCATATGACTGGAAATTTGAGCACTCCTCCATCAGAAATGGACAGATCCAGAAGGCAGAAAATCAGTAAGAACACAGGTGAACTCAACAATAACATCAACCAACTGGATATAATTGCTATCCAAATGCCACTTAATCCAAGAACAGCAAAATACACATTCATCTCAAGATCATATGGAGTATTTACCAAGACAGACTACATCCTAGACCATAAAATCTACCTCAACAAATTATAAACAGAAATTATACAATGTGTGCTATCAGGCCACAGTGAAATTAAAGTAGAAATCAATAGCAGAAAGACATTTGGAAAATTACAAAATACATGAAGATTAAAACACACTCCTAAATAATACATGGGTTGAAGAAGAAATCTCAACAGAAATAAAAAAAATAGTTTAAATAAAAATGAAAATACAACTAATCAAAATTTGTGGGATGTAGTACAAGTAGTGCTTAAAGAGAAATTTCTAGCACTAAATGTATATATTAAAAAAAAAAGAAATCTAAAATCAATAATCTAAGCTTCCACCTCTGGAAACTGAAAAAGAGCAAATTAAATCTGAAGTAAACACAAGGAAAAAAATAGAAAAATTAGAGCAGAAATAAAATTGATAATAGGAAGTCAAAAGAGAAAAATCAGCAAAAGCTCATTCCTTGAAAAGATCAATAAAAACGATAGACCTGTAGCCCCATAACTAAGAAAAACAAGAAAAAACACAGATTACTAACATCAGAAATGAAAGAAGGGACATCAATCATTACCTTAAAAGTTTAATAATGGATTTACAGTTGATCCTTAAACACGGGTTTGAACTGCACAGGTCCACTTATATGCAGATTTCTTTTTGATAAATACATTACAATACTTTAAATGTATGTTCTCTTCCTTATAATCTTATTTTTTCTCTACCTTACATTATTGCAAGAATACAGTATATAATACATACACAAAGTATGTCTTGATCAACTGTTTCTGTTATCAGTAAGGTTTTTGATCAATAGTAAGTTATTAATTAAGTTTTTGGGGAGTCAAAGTTATATGTAGATTTTTAACTGCACAGGGGGTCAGCACCCCTAACCCCCACACTGTTCAAGAGTCACTAAATTATGAAATATAATACAAGAAAACTTTTATGGCCACATACTTGATAATCTAGATGAAATGACAATCTGCCAAAACCCACACGAGAAGGAACAATCTAAATAGGCCTATATCAATCAAAGAAATTGAATCAAGAAGTAATAATCTCCTAAGCAGAAAGCATCAGAACCAGATGAGTTTATAGTAAGGTCTACCAATCATTTAAGGAAGATATTTTATCAATTCTCTATAATTTCTATTAGAAGATAGAAATAAAGGGAATACTTGTTAAATCATTCCATGAGAGCAACAGTATACTAATACCAAAACCAGATAAAGACATTACAAGAAAATTACAGACCAATAACTCTATAAATATGCAAAATGTTAGCAAATTGAATTCAACAAAGTATAATCATGTATGTATAATTCAATGATATGTAAAAAACTGTACACTGTGATGAAGTGGAATTGATCCCATGTATGGATCACTGGTTCAACATTCAAAAATCAATGAACATAATCTATCATATCAACAGGCTAAAAGAAAAAAAAATCATATAATCATATCAACAGATACAGAAAAAGCATTTGACAAAATCCAACACCCAGTCTGTGCATGATAAAAACTCTCCACAAAGTGGGTTTAGAGGGAACATACCTCAACATAATAAAAACCATGTATGAAAAGCCAATAGCTAGGGGCACCTGGGTGGCACAGCGGTTAAGCATCTGCCTTCGGCTCAGGGCGTGATCCCGGCGTTGTGGGATCGAGCCCCACATCAGGCTCCTCTGCTGGGAGCCTGCTTCTTCCTCTCCCACTCCCCCTGCTTGTGTTCCCTCTCTCGCTGGCTGTCTCTATCTCTGTCGAATAAATAAATAAAATCTTAAAAAAAAAAAAAAAGAAAAGCCAACAGCTAACATCATACTCAACGGTGAAAAACTAAGAGGTTTTCCTCTAAGATCAGGAACAAGACAAGGATGTCCATTCCCGCCCCTTTTATTCAACACAGTACTGAAAGTCCTAGTCACAGTAGTCCACAAGAAAAAGAAATAAAAGACATACATATTGATAAGGAAGAAATTAAACTGTCACTACCTGCATATGACATGATACTATACATAGAAAACCCTAAAGACTTCACCAAAAAACTATCAGAATAAATGAATTCAGTAAAATTGCAGGATACAAAATTAATACACAGAAATTGGTTGAATTTCTATACACTAATAACAAAGTAGTAGAAATGGAAATAAACAATTCCATTTACAAATGCATCAAAAAGAATACCTAGAAATTTAATTAAGGAGGTGTTCTCTGAAAACTATAAAACACTGTTGAAAGAAATTGAAAACAACACAAATAGAAAGGTATTTTATGCTCATGGACTGGAAAAACAAATACTGTTAAAATGTCATATTATGCAAAGCAATCTACAGATTTAATACAATTGCCATCAAAATACCAACAGCATTTTTCACAGAATTAGAACAAATACTCCTAAAATTTGTGTGGAACCACACAGACCCTAAATAGCCAAAGAAATCTTAAGAAGGAAGAATGAAGCTGGAGGTATTAAACTCTAGATTTTAAGATATACTACAAAGCTGTAGGAATCAAAACAACATGGTACTGGCACAAAAACAGACACATAAAGCAATAGAACAGAATAGAAAGTCCAGAAATAAACCCATGTTTATATGAGCAGGTAATCTATGACTGAGGAGGCAAGAATATACAATGGAAAAAAGACAGTCTCTTCAATAAAGGGTGCTGGGAAAACTGGACAGCAACATGCAAAAGAATGAAATGATCCCTTTCTTACACTGCACACAAAAATAAACTCAAAACAGATTAAAGATCTAAATGTAAGACCTAAAACCATAAAATTCCTAGGGGGAAAAAACATAGTAATTTCTTTGACGTTGGCCATAGCAACATTTTTCTAGGTATATCTCTTAAGGCAAGGGAAATAAAAGCAAAAATAAACTATTGGTACTACATCAAAATAAAAAGCTTTTGCACAGTGAAGGAAACTATCAACAAATAAAAAGGTAATTGAATGGGAGTTGATATTTGCAAACGATACTGAATGAAAGAAGGTATGTGCAAATGATATTGCTGATAAATGGTTATACCCAAAATATATGAAGATTTCAAAACACTCAAAACCAAAAAACCACAAATAATCCAATTAAAAAATGGGCAGAGGACCTAAATAGACATTTTTCCAAAGAAGACATACAGATGGCCAATAGACATATGAAAAAATGCTCAACTAATTACCAGGGAAATGCAAATCAAAACCACAATGAGATAGCCACCTTCCACCTGTCAGAATGGCTACAATTAAAAACAGAAGAAAGAACAAGCATCAGTGAGGATGTCGATAAAAAGGAAACTTTGTGTGCGCTGTGGATGGGAGTGTGAATTGGTATAGTCACTGTGGAGAACAGTATAAAGGCTCCACAAAAAATTAAAAATAGAAATACCATTTGATCCAGTTCCAGTAATTGCACTACTGGGTATGTACCCCAAGGAAATGAAAACACTAATTCGAAAATATATATGCACCCCTGTTAATTACAGCATTATTTACAACAGCCAAGATATGGAAGCAACCCGAGTGATGTACACACACATGTACACACACACAACCGAATGTTACACAGTCATCATAAAAGATCCACTTGTGACGATATGAATGGACCCCCAAACAGTATTATATTAAATAAGTCAGTGAAAGACAAATACTGTGTTTTCACTTATACATGAAACAAAAAACAAAAACAAATGAATAAGCAAACAAACAAAAAGCAGAAACAGACCCAAAAATACAGAGAATAAACTAGTGGTTGCCAGAGAAGAGGGAGTCGGGCAAAATGGGTGAAGGAGATTGGGCTTCCGATTATGGAATGAACAAGTAATGGGAATGAAAGGTACAACATAGAGAATATAGTCAATGGTATTATAATATTGTATGACAGACAGCAGCTACACTTATGGAGAGTACAGCATAATGTATAAAACTTGTGGAATCACTATGCTGTAACCTGAAGCTAACGTAACATTGTATGTCAACTATACTTCAATAAAAAAATATAAAAATATCCAACACCCAGTCATGATACAAATTCAGTTAATAATAAGAACTTCTTCAACTTGATAAAAAAAATACCTACAAAAACCTATAACATCGTACTTAATGCTGAGAAACAAAAAACTTTCCCACTAATAGCAGGAACGAGGTAAAGATGTTCCCTCTCACCATTATTTTCGACAATGTACTACAAGTCCCAGATAGTGCAACAGGACAAGAAAAGGAAAGAAATGATATACAGATTGCAAAGGAATAAATAAAACTGTGTTTGTTTGCAGGTGAAATGACTGTCTATATAGAAAATAAAGCATCAACCAAAAACTCTTCCCAACAAATACTGCTAGAGCTGGATATCCATGTGCAAAAAAGAATCTAGACACAGACCTTACATTCCTCCCAAAAATTAACTCAAACTGAATCACAGACCTAAACACAAAATGCAAAACTATAAAACTCCTAGAAAATAATAGAGAAGTAAATCTAAATGATCTTAGCTATGCTGATGACTTTTTAGACACAACACCAAAGGCATGATCCATGACAGAAATAATAGCTGGACTTCACTAAAGTTAAAAACATATGCTCTACAAAAGACACTATCAAAAGAATGAGAAAATAAGCCGGAAGCTGGGGGAAAATATTTGCCGAAGACATGTCTCATAAAGGACTGATATCCAAAATATAAAAAGAACTCTTAAAATGCAAAACTTTAAAAAAAATGAAAAGCCCAATTAAAAAGTAGACAAAAGACCTGAAGAGACACTTCACCAAAAAAGATGCCCAACATCATGGCATCAGGGAACTACAAATTAAAACAACGAGATACCATTATACACCTATTAAAATAGCCCTAGTCCAAAATACTGACAATACCAAATGCTGATGAAGATGTGGAAAACCAAGAACTCTCAATCACTGCTGGTGGGATTACAAAATGGTGTAGCTACTTTGGAAGACAGTTTGGAAGTTTCTTACAAAACTAAACATACTCCTACCATATCATCTAGTAATCATGAGTCTTGGTATTTACTCAAATGAGACAAAAACTTACATCTACACCAAAAACTGTACATGAACGTTTATAGCTGCTTTATTAAAAATGCTAAAACCAGAAAACAACCAAGATGTGTTTCAGTAGGTGAACAGATAAATAAAATGGTACATCCATACAATATAATATTAATGCTTTAAAAAAAAAAAAAAAAGAGCTACCAAGCCATGAAAAGACATGTAGGAACCCTATATGCATATTACTAAGTGAAAGAAGCCAATCTGAAAGGGCTACATATTGCATGATTCTCACTATATAACATTCTGGAAAAGGTAAAACCATGGAGACAATAAAAGAATTAGTGGTTGTTAGGGGGTAAAGGTGGAAGAGGGACAAACAGGCAGAGTACGAAGGATTTTTAGGACAGTGAAACTACTCTGTATGCTACAAAAATGGATGAACATGTCATTATACATTTGCCAAAAGCCACAGAATGTTCTACACCAAGAGTGAACCCTAATGTAAACTATGGGCTTTGGGTGATGATGTGTCAATGTAGGTTTATCAACTATAACAAATGTACCTCTCTAATGTGGGATGATGCCAGTGGACATACTATATGTGTGGGGAAAAGGGGTATATGGGAACTCTCTGTACTTACTACTCAATTTTGCTGTGAACCTAAAACTGCTCTAAAAAATAAAGTTTACTTAGAAAATTATTAAAATTTTTTTAAGTTATTTTGAAGCCATTCAGTTAGAACAAGGTCTCAGTAATCCAATATAAAGAGTTTTCTGAACAAATATCATGGCAATAGGGATAAAAGAAGCGGATATATATGAAAAATACTGAGAGGATACAATCAATTGGGCTGCTAAACCATTGTCTCCATTGAGTCACTGGGTAAAAAGGACTTTGGTGTGAACATGTTAGATTTGTAATGCCAATAAAACAACTTGAGGTTTAGACATAAAAGAGGGGAGGCAGAAATGTAGATCTTAGAATCTTTGCCAAAAAGACTGATGCAAGTAGAAAAGTGTACAGTGAGTGAAGAAAGATAAATGAATAATGAACAAAGCAGCAGAGCTGAATCACAGTATGGTACACCCGAAATGAATATAACACTGTATATTAACTACACTGGAATTAAAACTTTAAAAATTTTAGAAGAAAAAAGTGGTAGAGGAATTTGTAAAGAAGAAGGCGTGTGTATTAGTCCATGCCTCCATAACAAAATATTATAGACAATGTTGTTTAAACAAAAGAAATTTATTTTCTTGTAGTTCTGGATAGCTGGAGTCTGGTGAAAGCATTCTTCTTGGCTTGCAAATGGTAGCCTTCTTGATATATCCTCACATGCGAGCGAGAAAGAGAGAGCAAGCTCACTGGTGTCTCTTCTTATAAGGGCATTAATTCATCATGAGGACCATACTCTCATGACCTCGTCCATACCTAACTACCTCCCAATGGCCCCATTTCCAAATATCATGTGGGGGTTAGGGCTTCAACACACAAATTTTGGAGGAACACAATTCAGGTCCCAGCAGGGTGCCAGAGAGGGAAGAATGAAAACTGGGAACAGTGAAAGGATAGTGTCTCAGGAACGAGGAAGTTAACTGTGTCAAATGCTGCTAAGTCATATAAAGGAATAAAAAAAGTTGTCTGGATTTATCCATAGGAAGGTTCACTCCCTAGCACTGGACAGAGTTAACACATAGACTAAAAAATGTTAACCTAACTGTGCTGCTCAATAATGGCAAAATTCTTCTAATTTTTGTGCTCTGCCTAGAGGAGTTCGTGTGACATGATGAATAGCTCCAAGTGAACAGCCTACTTTCATCAAAAGAAAACATCCTGAGCCCAGATCACCTCTAATTTTACATGTGCTATTGCTTTCTTTGCCTCCCCTATTAGAAGCTATGATCAAATAATGTGAACCCATCCTTAGCTATGTCCTGTACACTCTCTCTTCTTCTTCCAATGAATTACTAAGACTGCTAGATGTCCTAGGGTAACTGTTAACTATTAGCTCAGCCATCTGAGAAGTAAAAAAACCCCAAAGAGCTACTAGATTTTGTTTCTGATTAGGCAAAGGCCACCGAGGTATGGTATGGGGGTGGGGGGGGGAGGATCAGAGGAAAAATGAGGGGAATAATTTCATTAGAAAGTGCAACAATTCATTCAATTCAATTCATCTCATTCATTCAATAAACATTCACATATACTTTCTTTTCCAAAATAACAAACACAGAATAATTCCTGAAAGACTGACTCAGAAACTATAGATTACATCTGCTATGAATTTAAGTCAAGAATTTGGACAGATTATATGAAACTAAATAAAACTAGATTAAGATGAACACTTACCCTATCAGTAATGAAGAAGTGGCTCTAACTATAACCGTTAATGAACACACTACATAGAATATTTCAGAATCTTTTCTAGAAAAACAAGAGCAATCTCATAGCTATCAATGTTAGGTTTAGACCGCTAGTACTGAATTTGAATACCACTCAATACAGACTTTTATACGTGGAAAATTAAAACAATTACGTTAGAGGATAAGAAAATGAGTTATTTTAACAAAAAATATAGATTATTACTAAAACACATAGATTTTAACTTTTCAAATCTTATAAAATGAAAAAAATGAATACATTCCAATATATATAAATTTTCATTATATAATTCAAAGAGAATCTCAGTATGTTATAACCTTGGATTAATGTTGTGAACATAAACTACTATACAAATGAACAGATTTAAAGCTGAAAGAACAGTATACATAAGCTTCATTATAAGCACTTTTTACATGAGAGTTAAAATGAAAAAAAAAAAAACCCTAAAAACCATTTGTTTTTCATTTTGAATCTACATTTTTAACTCACGGATTACGAAAAAAAAAATCAAGAAGCTTTTTATTTTTCTAAAAGATTTTGTTTATTTATCTGAGAGAGTGAGCAGAGAGAAAGAGTGAGCATGAGAGGTGAGGAGGGGCAGAGCGGAAGGGAGCCCGATGCAGGCTCAATCCTAGAACCCTGGATCATGACCTGAGCCAAAGGCAGACACTTAACTTTCTGAGTCACCCAGATGCCCCTCATGGAGCTTTTCAAATGCCATATTTAGATGCTGAAAACTCATGACACACAACCACATTCTATTAACATAAACTAATCTAAAGTTAATTTAAGAACGGGTAAAACACTTCACAAATAGAAAAACTGCCATTGCCATATTGCTTTAGACACTAAACTCAACACCAAGCGTTAGGTATAGAGTCCATATAAAAAAAAAATGGAAGAACTGAGAGAAGCCCAAGATACGAGTTATCAAAGAAATCATAACATATATTCCTTTTAGTTTTGTCTTAAGAGAAAGAGAGATGCTAGGGAGTTAATATTTGTAAAACAATACTAAATTAGCATGTAATATAGAAAGGGATAGAACTGAGATAGTAAAAACAAAAAATTGTACCAAAAAAAAAAAAAAAGGTGAATTTTACCTGGAATCCATAAGAAAAAGTCAAATGAAAATTCTAAACCCCAAAACTATAAAAGCAGAAGTTAAGAATTTAAAAGATGAGTGTAACAGATTAGGCACAGGAGAACAGAGGATTCTTGAACTGGAAAACAGGCTAGTAGAAAATATCCAAACTGATGCACAAAAAGAGAGATAAAAAAAAAAAGAATGAAAACAGTGTAACAGACATATGGAATCCAGTGGAAAACCTAAGAAAACATACAGTGCCATATGAGACAGTTCCATAGAGAGAAAAGAGAATAAAATAAAAGCCATATCTGAAAAATAAAACCTGGGAATTCTCCCGAAACTATCAAAAGGAATCAGAGATCATGAATGTACTCAGGATTCCCAATGCTGAAGCCAATAAAATTATTGCTAACTAGAGATAAGAGTCTACAATCAAAATTTACAGTTAAGGTTTATTTCAAAAGGTTTCTTTGTAAAATGACCTCTGCAATCAGCAGCTAATATTGAAACAGGTACAAACAGGGTATTTCTCAGTCTTAAGTATCAATTCCACTAGTAACAGAAACTAGATTTTATGGCAGCATTTGTTTCCATACATACCAATAACTGCTTATTCATTAAAAATCTCAAGAATAGATCCAAGTGTTCTAGTTTGCTTTTACTTTCTTTACCTGACCCTGAAGCCTAATATGAACTTCGTTTAAAATGAATCATCTCATTACGAAACCTATATGCTTGGGAAGGAATTGGGATTTTTTTGATGAAATGTGGGTATAGCCATCTGAAAGAAAATGAATTTGGGAGAGAAAGAAATAGAAAAAGATTTTAATTTTTCCCCCTTTTTATGGCAAAGTTCAGGAAGAGTATGAATTATACTTTCTTCAAATAAATACCATGAAGATGATAACACTACAGGAACAATAACTATAGTTCTGGCTCCTCTCTACACATTTTTATAATATAAAAAAAAAAATTCAAGGGAGAAACAATTTTATATTTTAAAAAATTCCAGGCATAAGAGTACTTAAATAAACTACAATCCACAAAAATAAAATCCCATTAAACATTAGTTTTGTCAATATTCTGTTTAAAAAGTAAAAATCCATTATAAAAATATAGCTTGTAAGTTATGAAAACACTAAAATTATTAATATCTTCTTATAGAGAGACAAAAGAGGCTGTTAGGTAAGCAGATTTTTTTTTTGCTTTTTACTTTAAAACAATTTTGAAGTTTTAAACAGTTAACCAGTTTAAACAATTTGTTTTGATAATTAAACATGTTTTAAACAATTAAAAAATTTTGGAACATAAGCCTTTTCTACTCCAAATAAAATGTGTTATTACAGTAATAAATTTATCTGTAGAACACATCTCTATCCCTCAGAAAGAAGTTGGCTCTTCTATAAACAAATGCATTATATATTTTTTTTAGATTTGTTTATTTTAGAGAGAGCATGGGTGCACAAGTAAGAGGGGCTGAGGGAGATGCAGAAAGTCAAGCTGACTCAGCGCTGAGCCCAGGGCAGGGCTCGATCTCAGGACCCTGAGATCACAACCTGAGCCAAAACCAAGAGTCAGGCTGTCGGCATCATCTGTAGCACGGGGCTTCACCTCCCTCCCGCCCTTAACCAGGTTCCCAGAGATTCTGGGATTCAGAGGCTCCTGGGAGAGCTGTGGGCAACTGCCCTTTTTAGCATCCCCACGTTTTTGGGGATGCCTGTTAGATACATGGACAGGCAGATTCCTTTTTCTGATTATAAAAGTAATACCTGGGAAGAGTTAAGATGGCGGAGGAGTAGGGGACCCCTTTTTCAGCCGGTCCCCTGAGTCGAGCTGGATAGGTACCAGACCAGCCTGAACATCCACGGAATCACCCTGAGACGCAGGAAGATACATCTGGATCTCTACAAATGAACATCTCCAGCTCTGAGTATTGAGGTACAAGGCGGGGAGCCATGAAACTGCGCACAGATATTGGAAGATAAACGGAAGGCGGAGGGAGCCACTGCATTCGGGCGCCAGGAAGTGGTAGCCACCTGCACGGGGGAGCCGGCGGACTCGCGGACCAGCACCTGTGAGAAAACAGACTGGGACCGTGAGCGGGGAGCGCGTGCCACCAGACTGAAACGGAGCTCCGGTGTGCTCACTGGATCCAGACTGAGACCAGGAGCTACAGGAGCGCACAGGGGCGGCTGGCGGTATTAGAAAAACAAAGGACAGAGACGCGCCGGCCCTGGAAGTGAGGGCTGGGATGCCAGGTGTGGGGCGCACATCCCGGGACGCTGCAGGGTTGAGCAGCACCAACAGTAACGGAGTTAAAGTGGCCAGATCATCAGTGGAGAACGGTCCGCGATCCCTCTGTTCTGAGACAGAGGCTGAGATTCGGCCGCTGCTGCTCTGACTCTCAGAAGAGGCACAGCAAACCGCCGGGGAAAGCCGCCAGAGAACAAAAGCCTGGAAACACCTGCTCACAGCGTGCCCATCCCCATCCCCCCTCACAGGGGACATGGAGACTCTACCCAAACAGGGTTGCCTAAGTATCGGAGCGGCAGGCCCCTCCCCCAGAAAGTAGGCTGAAAAATCAAGAAGCCCACATCCCGGGGCGCCTGGGTGGCGCAGTCATTAAGCGTGTGTGTCTTTGGCTCAGGGCGTGATCCCGGCGTTCCGGAAAGGAGTCCCTCATTGGGCTCCTCCGCTGGGAGCCTGCTTCTTCCTCTCCCACTCCCCTGCTTGTGTTCCCTCTCTCGCTGGTTGTCTCTCTGCCACATAAATAAATAAAATCTTTAAAGAAGAAGCCCACATCCCTAAGATCCCTATAAAACAAGGGCGCACGGCCTGGATCCCAGTCAATAATTTGGGCTCTGACAACCTCAACCTCTCCTCATCAGAATGACGAAGGAGAAGTCCCCCCAGCAAAGAAAAGACACGAGTCTGTGGCCTCTGCCACAGAACTAATGGATATGGATGTAACCAAATTCTCAGAAATGGAATTCAGAGTAACAATGGTCAAGATGATGTGTAGATCTTGAAAAGTATTATACGAAATGTTAATGAGAATATAGAATCTCTAAGGGCGGAAATGAGAGCCGAATCTGGCAGAAATTAAAATTTATGAGCCAAAATGCAGTCAAAACTAGAGGCTCTGATGGCCAGGGTGAAATGAGGCACAGTGGAATGTATTAGCCGATTGGAAGATGGGGTTAGTCAGAAGAAAAAACGAAAAAATAGAAGCTGATCTTAAAAAATCCACGCCATGAATGTAGGTTACGGAGATTACTGACTCAATGAACTGATCCAATGTCAGAATTCATCGGTGATCCCCGAGGGGGTGGAGAAAAACAGAGGTCTCAGAAGAGATATTTGAACAAATTGTAGCTGAAAAACTTCCCAATCTAAAGTAGGGGAAACAAA
Organism: Ursus maritimus; assembly: GCF_017311325.1. Classification (NCBI taxonomy): domain Eukaryota; kingdom Metazoa; phylum Chordata; class Mammalia; order Carnivora; family Ursidae; genus Ursus; species Ursus maritimus. The sequence goes on along the minus strand of NW_024423453.1, from coordinate 16,494,796 downwards.
CATTCGTGTCCAAGAGGCAGAGAGGACCCCTCCCAAGCTCACACGACAAACCTCATGCCATGTCACGTCATAGGGCAGTTCGGCAAGTCATTAGATCCAAGGACACAGTATTGAAAAGCGCCAGGGCGAAGAAATTTCTCACGCACTCCAAGGCAAAGCGGTATCAGAATTACGCCAGACCTGTCTAACACAGACTGGAATGAGAGAAAGGGTTGGTAGGTTTTAAAACCTCTTTCAGAGAAAAACATGCAGCCAAGTGATCCTATCCAGCAAGGCTGGTATTCAGAATTGATGGAGAAATAAAGACGTTCCAGAATGCTTAGTCATTAACCAATTTCGTAACCACGAAACCAGCCCTACAGGAGATATTAAGGGGGGTTCTATAAAGGTAAAAAGGCCCCAAGAGTGATA
>NW_024423453.1:16414785-16490554 GCF_017311325.1 Ursus maritimus | reverse complement strand
AAAAATTGAGGTACCCTATGACCCAGCCATTGCACTACTGGGTGTTTACCCCAAAGATACAGACATAGTGAAGAGAAGGGCCATATGCACCCCAATGTTCATAGCAGCATTGTCCACAATAGCTAAATCGTGGAAGGAACCGAGATGCCCTTCAACAGATGACTGGATTAAGAAGTTGTGGTCCATATATACAATGGAATATTACTCAGCTATCAGAAAGAATGAATTCTCAACATTTGCTGCAACATGGACGGCACTGGAGGAGATAATGCTAAGTGAAATAAGTCAAGGAGAGAAAGACAATTATCATATGATTTCTCTCATCTATGAAACATAAGAACTAGGAAGATCGGTAGGGGAAGAAAGGGATAAAGAAAGGGGCGGTAATCAGAAGGGGGAATGAAACATGAGAGACTATGGACTATGAGAAACAAACTGAGGGCCTCAGAGGGGAGGGGGGTGGGGGAATGGGATAGACTGGTGATGGGTAGTAAGGAGGGCACGTATTGCATGGTGCACTGTGTGTTAAACGCAACTAATGAATCATCGAACTTTACATCGGAAACCGGTGATGTATTGTATGGTGACTAACATAATATAATAATAAAACATTAAAAAAAAAACACCAAGAGTCAGACGCTTTAACTGACTGTGCTACCCAGGAGCCCCACAAATGCATTATTTTTAATAAGTCATTTCCAATACCACAAAACTCTTAAACTGAAGAAATCTAATTCATGTTAGACTAGACTTGCAAAAAATTCTAGAGAAAAGCAAAACTGTATCCTATTCCACATATTCCATTTTCCTATAAACAATATTCTACGTTTAAAAAATTCTACCTATACTGTCCAGCTGACAACATATAATAATTAAACATTTGAAGAGTATCAAAATCAGAGATTTCTTAAGATTCCTTGCTCACCTTGTTGGGCTGACTTAAAAATAATCTCCTAAACAAGATCTCTGATTCCCATTAAAAAAAAAAAAAAGGTTCTTCTAGTCCTGATAAACCATTTGCTTGTAACATTATTAAAGCTCAGTATATATTCTGTTTGCACAAGACAGTTTATCTGTACCTTACCTATAGCCTCAGGAACATGGAGAGTTCTGATATCTCAAAGAAGATGTGAAGGAAAACCTTAATAAATAATTATAAAAAATACCTACTGTTCATTGAATACCTCCCAGATACTGTGTTAATAAGGAATGACACATATTTAACTTGCTCTGTGCCATGCATCCCATGTACCACTTTATTCATCCCAATAACAGCACTGTGAGGTAAATACTACTTTTAATCTCATTTTATATATAAGAAAACTAAAGCACAGAGGGGTTGAGTAATTTGCCCAAGATTCCACAGCTAGCAAATGGCAGAGGCAGGATCTGAATACATATCTACTTGATTTTAGACCAGAGTTTATACTCTTTCCATAACACTATAAAACGTAAGTAACTTCAGAGTTTTGCAAACCAAATACACCAGTGTGCCAAAGTAAGGCTGAAATACCTGTAACAGCCATCTTTTAAACCATCACACAGTGAGGGGGGAGACCTACTGATTACAGTTGAAAGAAAACATTTAATTGTACTGAAGAAATAGGTGCCAATTAAGAAGAAATAACCACCGAAATTCAAAACCTGAGAGCAAAAACGAATGAACGTCAAGAATCAATACTGCCTTGTGTTTTCTAGCTTAAAATTACACTGTCGGAGTATGCCAATATTCAGCATGAACCTGACAGTAAATAAGCTATTTTAGATTAACAGGATATCCTACAAAAGTAGAGACATACATAGTGAGTCATACTCTCCAGCTGTCCTAAGCTCTGTAAGCTGCATGTGCTCTGCATAACTGTAGCTTTGTATAAACTGTTAACATAGAGAATGACATAAAAGTATGTATTTTTCCATTTTGCCGTAAAAATTCCAAGCTAACAAAGGCAATTCTCTTTACATCTGTATAGTTTTGACTATAACACAATGTTAGAGAAACAAGTGATCCTTAACCTCACAGCTCAATTTACTCTTTGCCAAAAGCAGTTTTTTGAAGAGAATTTTTTTTTCACATTCCTGGACATTCCCACACTATTGTCATGAATGTAATCCAATAAAATAAATAATAAGAAAAATTAGCATATATGTTGGCTTAAATTAATTTTCTGGAAAAAAAAGTGGTCTAGTAATTGAAGCAGAGAAAATGCTTCTAAACATGCATCACTTCTTAGTGCCATAGATCTAGAAATGGTGACGCAGAAAATTAAAATTCTGTAGTTATTATAATGAATTATTATTTTTTGAAGTTTTTATTTAACTTCCACTTAGTTAACATACAGCATAATATGAGTTTCAGGTATACAACACAGTGATTCAACACTGCCATACAACGCCAGGTCCTCATTAAAACGAGTGCACTCCTTAATCCCCATCACACACACACACCCCCATCCCCCCACCCAACTGACTTCTGGGAACCATCAGTTTGTTTTCTAAGCCAAGAGTGTGTTTTTTGGTTTGCCCGCCCCCTTTTCCTTTGCTCATTTGTTCTGTTTCTTAAATTCTACATGTAAGTGAAATCATACAGTATTTGTCTTTCTCTGACTGACTTAACTACACTTAGCATAATACTCTTTAGCTCCATTCATCTCCTGGCAAATGGTAAGATTTCATTCTTTTTTACGGCTGAGTAATATTCCATTGTGTGTGTGTGTGTGTGTGTGTGTGTGTACCACATTTGCTCTACCCATTCATTAGTCAAAGGACACTTGGGCTGTTTCCATAATTTGGCTACTGAAGACAATGCTGCTATAAAGATTGGGGTGCATGTATCCTTCGGAATTAGTATTTTTGTATTCTTTGGGTAAATAACTAGTATAGCAATTGCTGGATCAAATGGTAGTTCTATTTTTAACTTTTTGAGGAACCTCCATACTTCTTCCAGAGTGGCTGCACCTGTCTGCATTCCCACCAACAGTGCAAGAGGGTTCCCCTTTCTCCACATCTTCACCAACACCTGTTCTCTCCTGTACTGTTGATGTTAGCCATTCTGACAGGTGTGAGGTGGTATCTCATTGCAGTTTTGATTTATATTTCCCTGATAATGAGTGATGTTGAGCATCTTTTCATGTGTCTGTTGACCATCTGTATATCTTCTTTGGAAAAACATCTATTCACATCTTCTGCCCATTTTTAACTGGATTATTCATTTGGTGGGTGTACAGTTCAATACATTCTTTACATATTTTGGATACAACCCTTACCAGAAACGTCATTTGCAGGTATCTTCTCCTATTCCAAAGGTTGCCTTTTAGTTTTGTTGATTGTTTCCTTTGCTGTGCAGAAGGAATTTTGTATTTTGATGAGATTCCAATACTTTATTTTTGCTTTTGTTTTCCTTGCCTCAGGAGACATATCTAGAAAGAATTTACTACAGCCAATGTCAAAGAAGTTATGGCCTGGGATCACTCCTAGGAGTTTTATGATTTCAGATCTCACATTTAGGTCTTTAATCCATTTTGAATTTATTTTTATGTATGGTGTAAGAAAGTAGTCCGGTTTCATTTTTCTGCATGTTGCCATCCAGTTTTCCCAACACCAGCTGTTGAAAAGATGGTTTTTCCCATTGGATATTCTTTCCTGCTTTGTTGAAGATTAATTGACCATATATCGTAGGTTCATTTCTGGGTTTTCTATTCTGTTCTCTTGAATCTACGTGTCTATTCTTATGCCAGTACCATACTGTTTTGATTACTAACAGCTTTGTGATATAACTTGAAGTCTGGAATTGTGATGTCTCCAGCTTTGCTTTTCTTTTTCAAGGTTGTTTTGGCTATTCTGGGTCTTTTGTGGTTCCATACAAATTTTAGGATTATTTGTTCTAGTTCTGTGAAAGATGCTGGTGGTATTTTGATAGGGATTGCATTAAATGTGTAGATGTTTTGGGCAGTATAGACATTTTCATAATATTTGTTTCCAATCCATGAGCATGAAATGTCTTCCATTTTTGTGACCTCTTCAATTTCTTTTATCAGTGTTTTATAGTTTTCAGAGTATGTCTTTTACCTCTTTGGTTAGGATTATTCCTAGTTATCTTATTGTTTTTGGTGCAATTGTAAATGGGATTGATTCCTTAATTTCTCTTTCTTCTGCTTCATTATTGTTGTTTAGCATTACCCTGATATCAGGGTAAAGGGTAACCAGGTAAAGACACCTCAAAAAAGAGAACTACAGGCCAATATCCCTGATGAACACAGATGCAAAAATTCTCAAGAAAATACTAGCAAACCAAATCCAACAATACATTTAAAAAAATCATTCACCACAATCAAGTGGGATTTATTCCTGGGTTACAAGGGTGATTCAATATTCACTAAACAATCAATGTGATATACCACATTAATAAAAGAAAGGATAAAAACCATATGAATATTTCAATAGATGCAGAAAAAGCATTTGACAAAATACAACAATGATTCATGAGGAAAACCCTCAACAAAGTAGGTTTATAGGGAAGATACCTCAACATAATAAAGGCCATGTATGAAAAACCCACAACTAATTCCCATCTAAATGGAGAAAAACAGAGCTTTTCCTCCAGTCAGGAACAAGACAGGGATGTCCACTCTCACCACTGTTATTTAACATAGTACTGGAAGTCCTAGCCTCAGCAATCAGGCAACAAAAAGAAATAAAGGCATCGAAATGAGCAAGGAAGAAGTAAACCTTCACTTTCACTATTTGCAGATGACATGATACTTTTTTATATATAAAAAACTTTTAAGATTCAACCAAAGAACTGTTAGAACTGATAAACGAATTCAGTTAAAGTCACAGGACATAATGAACTATTATATAATATGAAGTTTTAAAAATTATCCCAGTAAAGCCTTCACTGGTTAGTACCCTTTGGGAAGGTTGCTTTGAATTTGGGAAAGAATTTTGGTATTTAATAACTTGGGTTCAAATGCCAGCTTTACCACTTATTTTTTTGTGTAACCTTGTGGAAAAGGTACTTAAACCTCTCTGAACCTCAGTCTTCTCAAAACACGTGTAGGCTCATACCTTCCTCAAAATTAGGTAAAATGTATAAAGTATCTAGCACAATACTCAGCACAAAGACAATGGTCGCAGGCAGTAATTATAAGCATTACAGTATTATAATTATCACTGTTATAATTGGCTTAACAAAGAAACTTTTTAAAGTTATCTTAACAAGTAAACTAATAAGGGGGAGTCTGGTATATAAATGGTTGCTGACACAAAGCATGAACATGACATACGGCAGAAGATTTTCAGAAGTTAGTACAGCACAGGTCAGTACATACATCCAGATTCATATTGCCAGTTCCCTACTTAGATGTACTTACGACATGGTAGAAAGTTATCAAACTTCCTTAATTTTGGTGGTGAAAACCACCAACATAATACTAAGATAAGAACTGCTCTTCTGAAACTCTTCATAACTATTAGGCATGTCCAAGCCAGTAAGCCTAATAAACTGAACTAAGATACTTTGTTTCTGTGAGATGTATTAGTAGGAGATTGCTATACATTGGTACTTAGTTCTTTACATTCTTGGTTCTTTACATTTTAATGTTAACTGTGTATTAGCTGTTCAAATGTAATAGTAGCTTGGGCTCCTCAGAGTCCTCAAGGAATGACTTATTTTGAATAGCTAAAATTTCCAGGTAAGAATATTTTTAATACTTCTCAGATATTTTTTTAAAAATGATTTTTTTTAAAGATTTTATTTATTTATTCGACAGAGATAGAGACAGCCAGCGAGAGAGGGAACACAAGCCAGGGGAGTGGGAGACGAAGAAGCAGGCTCACAGCAGAAGAGCCTGATGTGGGGCTCGATCCCATAACGCCGGGATCACGCCCTCAGCCGAAGGCAGACGCCCAACCGCTATGCCACCCAGGCGCCCCAAAAATGATTTTTTTTTTAAATGAAAAACCTTCTAAAACAGAGAAATATAACACTTATAAGATTGTGTTCGCACATACAGAAATGCTTGGGATCAAGAAACAGACTAATTAGAAGAAAATCTCTACTTGTTTGATTTCTTGGATCTATACCAAAAGAAGTTCTCTTCAGCTGTTTTTTTTTCTGCCCTCTTTTGTCTTCTAAACGAACTTAGCTTGTGTGTGTGTGTGTGTGTGTGTGTGTGTGTGTGTGGAGGGGGATGGCTACTGATTCAGGATCCTCATTTATATGCTCTAAGTATAGCTACAGACACCTAGGATTTGGAACTCAAAGACTTGGGTGCTTGCTTACTTGATAAAAAACTCGATTGAAGTAAGTTCGACTACAATAAAATAAGTCTTACTGAATGGCCTTCTGGGTAGAGGGTAACTTGGTGACCCTTCTACAAAATTAATTAGTATACCAAGGATGGCAAAAACCTTTTTCAAAATGTCTCCTCATGGACTTAAAAAATAAGATCTTCATTATTGTTGCTATCCTTTGTTATCATTTGATTACATTGCAATCAGATACATTATAAAGAATATTTATCATTCTGTATCCTTAGCACAACTGACAAAGTTTGGTGAGTTCAGACCCACTTTCAGAGTTAGTGTTTATAAAAACTATTGAAACTTTTTTTGAAAAAGTATCACTTAGCACGTCATTTAATTCTTTTTAGAGCTCTTTGACAGGTGAATATATTCCAAAGCTTACAAATGGTTCTTTATAATGAAGATGATGGTGCTTCTATGAACATACGACAGGTGAGAAAATTCCAAAAGACAGTCTCAGCGTTTAATTTTTAAAAAAAATTGGTTCACAGAGGACACTAAAACATAGTGAAGTCAGACTCCGGTAACAACCAGCTAAGTGAACCTAATCTCTACTTTCTCTAAGCCTTCATTCTCTTATTAAAAAAAATAAATGTCTGGGTATTTCTTTGCCAGGCACTATGCTAGACATCTGAGATAAGAGCATGAAAATATTGTTCCCTTGAGGATTTCCTAATTACTGGCATGTATGAACAAGGGAGTTGAATTAGAAAATATATATATATATAGAGAGAGAGAGAGAGAGAGAGAGAGAGAGAGATCCTTCCAGTTTTAAAATTCTGTATTCTGTGTTGGTATTGTGTAGTCCTCAAATAAACTTATTTAATTCATTATTTTTAATAAGAATATTCATATTCAAAAACTTATTACTGACACCTCCAACTGGCACTTCTAAACAGAAAGAAGTGAAACTCCTACTTGTCCAATTTGCTATTTGTTATAGGAGGAAATGGTGGTTATATTTAATGTTGATGATTAGGTGAAGGAAATTCTTTGGATTCCCATTACCCATGCTGCTTTTGCCCTTTATTTCCACAGATCATTGAGAGCTAGCTGGAGAATAGCAGAGTGAAAATGTTTTATGGGCTGAGAAATATTCTTGGCTGACTTTCAAAGCTGCAGTAGGAAACAAAAACCATAAAACTGACATCCTAGGAAATCAAAACCAACTCCAAGAAAAAGTTTAAAAACAAATGTGTAATCACCAACATAATGAAATGATTTTATAAAACTTTATTATCTGCTAGAGATAGGCAACACAACAATGGAAAAAAGATGTTCAGCTGTACAAAGTATTGAAGCTAGACTTTCCCAAAACATTAATTCTCTTTTCCCTTCAGAAGTCAAGCCCCTTTCCCAAATTATTCCTATTCAAAAGTCATGCAGTGCCATGGACTGAAGGGATGTTTATGATATCTTAAAATAGGTCAGTAAACTATGGCCACAGGCTAAATGTGGCCAGCCAACTCTTTTCTTCCTTGATTACATATTCTCCACGGCTGCTTTTGCACAACTGCAGCAGCGATGAAGAGTTGCAATAGAGACCATGGACCAAAAAGACAAAAATATTTACCAACTGGCCTGTTACAGAAAATGTGTACCAAACCACTATTCTAAGAAAATCTCACTGCCGTGACGGTAGTGATTAAACCGATTTTATTCTTCAGTACTAAAATCTTCACAAAAATGACATATATTTCCTTTTCAACTCCTTCAACAAAATAAAATGCCCCATCATTTGCCCCTTCATATGATTTCTATATTACAGACAGCTTCTCATCAATCCAAGTTAAATTTTTTCTAGTATACATTCTTAAATGTCATGGAGTTCTAAATGGTAGGCATCTGACTTTGTTTCTTTAAACTACTACCCACACCACCATAGTCAGTATTCATGCTTGGAAGAGACCTAAGAAAGGTCTAAAGAAGGCTAGCCAAACACACACTACTCTGAACACAGGCATTACCTATGATAATTTTCTTAGTGCACATAAACACAAGCAACTTTTCATTTCAAAGACAACTACAATAAGAGACCTATGTGTCCTATAACAACAAAAAAAATAATTCTCGATTTCTAATAAAATGCTGCAACAGACCATCTCTCTAAGGAAAGTCATACCTTCAATCTGTGGTATAGTATTCAGCCACAGTACACAGACAAAACACAAAACAAAAAATAGTCATAGAACTCTGCTAGACTTTATGGAACTATTATAATGAAAAATGTTATACGTTTTGCATTTCTTCTTTTGTTCTTTTCTCCCCAGCATTTCTGTTTAATATTAAGAGTTTACAAATGTGAAAACTATGTTATATCTGAGGCAATTAAGTGTAAATTAGGAAATTCAGCATACCAGGAACTAGGCATTTAATTTAGTAACTTGAAATACAGATTTACAAAACAGTGGTTCAAAGTGTTTAATAACTGGTTATTTTTAGAGTTTTTTAAACATAAAAAATACTTTTTAAATATTTAGATACATGAGAATTTTTATTACAACATAAACACACTTTTTCTATCTCCAATCCTAATAGTATAAGAGGCAATGGTGGTACAGTTCAAAGTACACTGAATCAGAAGACATGAATTCTAGTCTTGCCCAGGCCACAAAGGAATTATGTGCCTCTGTCTTAAAATGTAGGGGCTTCTGTTACTCTGAAGAACAAAATTTGCACTAGATGACTTCTAAGAACTTTTTCAGCTATAAAATTTTATGATTTTATGAAATTTTTAGAACTACCATAACATCACATTAGAAAAATGTATAACCCTCCTTGAAAGTGTCATTTAGAGAAATGATATCCACAAAAATTTCTTCTACAGTGCTTAGTGTTGTGAGTTCACTAAATTTACCTGAAATCTGGATATGCTGTTAAAAGAGGGTATTCCATTTCCTGATCATTATTTTGAAATTCAGAGCTTTTTTTCAGAATGCTGCTAAGCCTGAAACCTTCATTTTCAATGAAAGCTGGCTCAGAACTCACTTAAAACCCCAACCACTCCAAATACCAATTGTCGATGATTAAGTGCAGTAACAAGTAAGTAGTTAATATCACAGATTCTCCAACACCTCACAGAAGCTATCATTCAGTCAGCTTTTAAACGGACACGTAATCTTTTTCATTTTTCTATATATTTAATCATCTTTTTACATTGTAGTCATAAAACCATACCCCGAACATTTTTTATATTTAATAGCTTTGCTTTTATAAAACAGAATAGATTATCTTCTTTCTCCCAAAACAATTACTATCTTTCTTCTATTTCTTTTTTTAAGATTTTATTTATTTGAGAGAGACAGAGAGAGAGACAGAGAGAGAGAGAGTGCATGCATGCACGTGAATCAAGCAGATTCTATGCTGAGGACAGAGCCCAACATAGGGCTTGATCCCAAGACCCAGGAGATTGTGACCTGAGCTGAAACCAAGAGTCAGATGCTCTTGGTGACCATGCCATCCAGATGCCCCACTTTCTTCTATTTCTAAGATACAATTTTTCTCATATTTTAAATTTTTGAAATCATATGTGTCTTGGAGTTGGTGACTTCTTGGCACCATATCACAGTTTAAGGCTACATTTTCCATCAGTAATGGTACGTACAATAATGACGTGTCTTACAACTAATGGCATCTTAGACTGACAAAATGCCATAGTGCCCATCATCTGTAGAACATTTTTGCTAATTTCCCAAATGTTTCAGTTTCATCCACTAGAATGTAAACTCTATTGTGACAGGATTCATTTCTATGTCTATTACTATATTTCTATCTATATGGAAATTATTACTATTAGTAGTAGAATATCTATGCAGACATTATAAGAAACACTAAAGTATTTTAAGCAGTTACTAAAATGCCAGGTACTATGTCAAGCACTTTACATATATTTAATTCTAACAACCTAAAATTTGTTAGTACTATCATCTCCAATTTACAAATGAAGAAACAAAGGCATAGAGAGGTTAAGGAAATTAAAGAAATTGCCCTAGCTCTTGTTTTATCCCCAACATAAAACCTGCTGCAGACTAAGTGTTCAGTAAATATTTACTGAACAAGTGAATGAATGAATGAATGAATGCCGGCAAAGGAATGTAACAAGATCCCAGTTAGACAAACAGGGTCATTACTAAAGTAAGTCACAGAGAAAATGCACAATAAATACAAGCTTGAAAGGTTAGTTAACTACTTATAACTAGAAACCTAGAATCTGCGGTATGGTAGTTGATTCAAAAAGTGGCTTAGAGTATCTGCTTTGGATTCGAAATATCTAAATTCAAATCGCAGCTCAGTTCTTAGTGATATATGACCTTGAGCTAAGGCATTTATGTATCTATACGTCTAAGCTCTCTCACCTGCAAAATAGAGATGAAAATAGGATCTACACTTCTTAAGGCTGTTGTGATAATTAGAAGTTAAAACAACCCCCCCCCCCAAAAAAAAGACCATAACATAGTGAGTGAGGTCCAAATAAAGAAAGTCACATTATTTGGAAGTTAATTTAACAAACAAGATGAGCCTCTGCAGCTCCAGAGATATGTTGCTAATTTTGAACCTCTTCTAATCCTGCTTGAGGTTTGGCATTACCAGGCAATCGATGTCAGCAAATGGGGATGATTCAGGATCCTGTGACTAGCGAGAATGTCCTAGACAGAGCAAGTTCTTCTAGGCATCTCCAGGTTAGTCAGTGGCCATTTCATCTATCAGAGGAGACTAGACTAAGAGAATACAGTATATGGGGACGGGCTCTGTATCTCTCCACTTCTGAGGACAGTACTGCTGCCTAAGACAAGGCTGACTGATGATTTACTGTCCAGCTTGCTCTCTCCTCCCCATTATGACCTTGAAAAGGGTAAGTATTTAAGCTAGTTGGGAGGTGAGGCAGAGGACTGGAGCCAATTGTCAATTGTATAATATCCTACCTTGCATTAATGTAGGGGTCTTTCTGTCAGTTTTTTCTTAACCTATAAAGCACTTAAAACAGTTTCTAGTACATAACAAGCAGTAAATGAATATTACCTAATATCATTATTAGCCCAGTATAATTCAAATCTCTTCCCTATCTCAGTGCTTTACTCCCTGATATAATATCTATTTTCCAAAGAGCTCTGTTACTTTAACAGTATTTTCAATTTTCTCAAATCTTATAGCGATCATTAAAGCACTTCATAAAGGGAATCTTATAACATTTTCTCCAATTCACAATATGAATTCAAAACACCCATAATTTAAACGTCATTCAGAAAAAAAGAAGCAAACATCAGGCTTACTTATTTTTCAAATCCCAAAGAAATTTAAATGGGACAGGCAGGAGAAAATAGTGGTTGTAATTAGATACTTTTATAAGCATGAAAAATCTCTCATTTTGAAAGCACAAGTATTTCTAAAGCTAAGCAAACAATATATCTATGCTCTATTTACAGTGTGCTTCCTGGCTGCAAACCTCAGTTTCATGGCTAATTTGAATAACTTCAAATAGTCAAAATAATTGATTTAACACACACAGGATAATAGGGACTAGAGTGTATCATAATTCTCTGCTCAATTTGTTAAACATTTTAAGTTTAGAAATTAAAATCTTGATAAGAAGAGTCTTTTTACGTACTGTCGTTTTTGAACTAGTCCTATGGGCTTGACCTGAATGTTATCATAGAAAACATGAAAACAATGAACAAATTAAAGCAGTAACTATTCTATAGCCCAATATTATGTAGAAATGCCTCCTAGTTTATGGAAATTTAATTTTCCTATTTCTTTAACAATGCATAAAATTGGTTTAGTATCTTGGGAATTTTATATCATTAGCTGTTTTTTTCAATTTCTAGGCACTGTCCAATTCAAATAGGTGAAGAACAAAAATATACATGTGGAGGTTTTATATGTTTTAGCTTTTAGGTGCCAGCATTCTAAATAGATAAAACACTTTCTAGGCAATGATGGTCATCACGCTATTTTAAAAAACAAAAACAGAAAGGAAAAAAAAGAAGAGAAAACAAAGTATCACTCTTTGAGATTCTTATGGCTATAGAAAACAATCTGCGTAAGACTTACTGCACCTAAGATACAACCGAAAGTCTCTGCTTTGAACCGTTAGCATCATGTTTATCAGCCTCATTGTTCTTTTCTTTTCTTTTCTTTTTTCTTTTCTAAGTAGGCTCCACACTCAGCATGGAGCCCAACCGGGGGCTTGAACTCATGGCCCTGAGATCAAGACCTGAGCTGAGATCAAGAGTTGGACACTTAACTGAGCCACTCAGGCGCCCCTCATTGCTGCTTCCTGAAACATCAATGAACCTGACCCCAAATTTTTCTATACAAAGGAAACACCACAGAATTTATTTGTCCTTGGTTTGAACAAGTCACTGAAGGAGAGAGGTATACAATTCACAATATGATGAAGACTATTAGGGGAAATGATATCTGGAGGCTGCAAATCATTACCATCGCTAAAATATTTGCAAATTCCTATTGGGCCAAATTGCCTGCAAACACAGGATATTCTTATCAAGTGTCTTGTCTGGTTTCTCACACCACTTTATTTCAAAAGCATTTTATGAGAATTCTGCTACATATACTACCTCCCATCTGGTTCATATTTAACAATGTATCCCACCCTGTTCCTTTTTTAGGCTCCAAAAATGTCTCTGATGTCACATAAATGTGGCAGGTCACACTGCTTCGGCAAACTTCTCTGGCCCCTTTCTCTTCTCTTGTAGTTAAGATGAACTTGAGCTATTTGCAATCTTTTGTGACACCTCACCTCAGTAGCAATAGAAGAATCCAAGTACTTCAACTCAAAATAAAAAGACCAGTAGGTATTTATAGGATATCAAATGGGTAGAGTGAAGAGCTGGGCAGACTACCTCCTAATAATGGTCTCCTAATGACAGTTTATATTCTCATCTGATGAGGCAGCTCTACCCAGGAAGGAAGAGAACACCAATGCCTCTTACAGACTTTAATACTGGGGACCTACAAAGTGCCTTCTACCATCACTGTAATTATCATCAGCAAAACTTTTCTAATCAATATATACATTAAGAAGGCATGCACAAAGCACACAAATTAACGTTCTCCTCATGAAGTACTTGTAATATATAATCCCTAAAAGGACCTCTGAACATTTGCAGAGGAAAAAAAATCATACTTGTAAACAGTTCTGCCTGATACATGCAGACATATGCATACACACGCATATACACACACACATATATACATCTGTATACATATATATTTATATACACACATCTGTTTGAAATGATATAAATAATCCTTATTGCCTGACATTCAGGAACAGAACTATTAATACTAATTTTTATTCTACTGTAACTATATTTTAGGAAACATAATCCAAAGAATACTAAATTCTGTAAAATAATACCTTTTATTATAAATGGTTTTACTGTGTTGTATAATTATTCTTTTTTTTTTTTTAAAGATTTTATTTATTTATTCGACAGAGATAGACACAGCCAGCGATAGAGGGAACACAAGCAGGGGGAGTGGGAGAGGAAGAAGCAGGCTCATAGCAGAGGAGCCTGATGCGGGGCTCGATCCCATAACGCCGGGATCACGCCCTGAGCCAAAGGCAGACGCTTAACCTCTGTGCCACCCAGGCGCCCTTGTATAATTATTCTTAATGTAGTTCTGTTTACAGTTTTTATCATGTGTATATAACAATCCAAATTTTGACAGGCAGTACTAGGGATCACTGTAAATAATAAGCTATAAAAATAACTCAAATGCCACAAATGGATATCAGCGTTTAAAAAAAAATGTATGTGAAAGTATTATGACATGATAACATGAAATAGTTGGGCATAAGAGAAAAAAACTACATGAATTTAAAAAATGTTTTTATTAAAAAAATGTTTTTATTTAGGCCAAATGTATTAATAAATAAAATTTGTATAAGAAATGCTGTTTACAATGTAATTGCCAATATTTAATAGCAGTCCTTTTAAATATTTCTTACCTGCCTCTTTCAACTGCTAAGGCATCAAGTTCATCAAAGAAAATAATGGAAGGGGCCACTGCTCTTGCTTTTCGGAAGATCTGTTGAAAAGAGTGCCACATTAGCCAAATATCAGCAAACTTCAGAAAATTCTGCAGTTGGCTTTAGTTTGAAAACTATGAACTAAATCTATTATGTGCAAGTGAACCAGCCCAATTGTGACCTTCGGCCGGTAACTTTACTTCTCTAAACTTTAATTTCCACATCTAGAAAATGGAGATAAATCTTGCCTCAGAAGATTCTTTTAAGAATTGAGTTAAAAAAAGAATGCAAAACATTTAGCACAGTGCCTGGAACATAGTAAGAGCTCAGTAAATGACAGCCATTATTAATGATCATAAACACATGTTTAAAAGAAAAATCATAAACACGTAAAATCAGTTATAGCTTAGCATATAAAATACCCATAAACCCGAAAACCACACTCCTTGCTCATTTCTCTGAAGACCGTGCAGGAAAGTAAAGTCAGGACAAGAAAAGTGACCAAACCTTGGAAGAGCACAGACTGATTAGAGCAGAAGTTAATCAGACTATCAACAATAGGGACTGGCCAGCTAGTCACGGGGGCAACATGTGGAAATGGGCTAGAAAAAGTCAGCACAGGCAGAAAGAAATCCAAACGTGTGTTATCTGTAACCCAGGCCCCCATTTTCTGGTCACGAGGATCATGACCATAAAAATAAAGAACAATTACCAAAACATTAATATTAACAAACATTGTCTTTTTCTTATTTTAATCAATGATGATACTGTTGTTAATGTTTCCTACAATTACCACTGTCTACATTTTAAAGGAAAAAAAAAAACAGGACAAATAGTAACTTAAGATTTTTTCTTAGATGAGAAACCAAGTATTCCAATCTCTAATACTCTTGGGTTGGCACCCAAGTATTCACAAATGGAGACCATCCATTCCATTGTTGTGTGTCCTCGTCCTTGCTTAGCTTCTGTAAGAATACAGGATGTCTGTGTGAGGCAGGCCAACCTAGGCTTAGGAAAGCCAAGACCTGTGGTCAAATCACTGTAGTTACCCAACTCCAAGTGCCCTGATTTTGCACAAATTTACCAGTTGTGCAGTTTCCGCAATATGAATGAGTGACCTACCAATTAGGCAGTGGCTTTCAATCTGCCTAAGGGATGCACTGTCTAAATCACCAGACAAAGGTCAAATAATTAAAATAAGGAGAGTACAGTGAAATTTTCATATACTAAGCTTATTCAATTTAAAGGACTACATAGTTTAAAGGATTTAAATCTCATTCTGAGATCAAGTATTCCTTGTAAGCACAGATTTTTTTTTTTTTTTAATGAAATGATAGCAGTTGTTAAAATCTTTATTTGGTAAAACTAAAGGCTGACAGTATTATGATATTTAAAAACAAAGCACTGTAGATGATTGAAATCGCAGTTTTAAATAACAAAATAATGTTTGCCTGAAGAACAAATATACCACTAGAATTTGGATTTGCAAATTTCAGAATCTATAACCCAAAACAAAATGGAAACCATACAGAAGGACAGAGGATGGATCCCCCATTCAGAGTTCCACTTCAACGCATGATCATCTTACCTCTCTAACTGCTCTTTCAGATTCACCAACATATTTATTCATTAATTCAGGCCCCTGAATGAAAAGAAAACAACTGTTCAATGTCCTTGTAAATGCAACCACATGTATGTCTTCCGAGGAAGGAGAAAATGAATACATAAAAGAAAAGGAGGAAAAAATAAAAATCTGCTCTTAAATTGGCTCCTTTAACATACTTATTTTCATTGGGTGTTATTCATCCCTCAAATATTAAAGCCATTTTATATTCCAAAACCACCATCAATGCAAAGGAAAGGCTGTGACTAAAGATAACAGTTTAACTTCTTCTTCATCTACCTGTCAATGCATATTTTTCTACATATCAGGCGTAGTGCTAGGCACTGATGATAGAACAGTCTAATTTGGAAGACCAACAAAGAGATACCATCCATGTATTCCCAGATCTAACCAGTGGCTGGTTCTGAGTAGGTCTATATGTCATTTCGGATCCCAGTCCACTGGATCAATATCCCTCTCTGACAAGAAACAAGACCTCAGGGCTATTCTTCTTATGACTCCACAATAATTCCTGAGAATGGACTGGAAGTCATATAGTCCATGATATTATCTTACAGTCCCTGAGTGTTTCCTATATAAGTGCCATTCTCGAGCTCTCTGCTCTCACTTGATTTGGCCATGTAGACACTAACTATATGAATCTGCAGGGCCAAACATGCTCTTCTTTGATTTAACTGAGTAAAGTGAGAGAAAGTTCCCACAGCTGAGAAAGACATCGGCATTATAGGACAAACTTTATACCAATGTCTGAAGGGAACAGCTGTGGTTCTCAGGACAACAGAGTTTTTTTGTTTTGTTTTGTTTTGTTTTGTATTTATTTATTTATTTATGGGTGGTGGGGCAGGGGCAGAGGGAAAGGGAGAGAGAGAATCTTAAGAAGGCTCCACGCCCAGTGCGTGAGCCCAACACAGGGCTCAATCTCTCAACCCTGAGCTCATGACCTGAGCCGAATTCAAGAGTTGGATGTTTAACTGAATGAGCCACACAGGCACCCCTTGTTTTGTTTTAAATATCCCATGACTTTTGTGATGTGATGACTATGTGCCATGAGACAGTAGCTAGGTAAGCAATGAAAAAGAAAGCCTACTGTTTTTCATACAATATATGATACTTTAGATATTTAAGAAAGAAAAAATGCTAACATTCAAAAATGTTAAATGTCAAAAAAAACCCCAAGAACAACAAAAAAAATGTGCATCTCTGAATCACTGATATGCAGTGTATCACTTGGAGACGAGCCACTTTTATAGGGATCCTCCTGTTGACAGCCAGTTAGTAAAAATTTATAGAATTTTATTACTAGAAGTGTGCATGTCTTACCCTTTGTACCCCTTCTAAAATTCCTAGACACAAGAAGGGAAAAGAGATTTTTTATCAGCTGGATGAAGTGCTGAGTGGCAGACATCTGAAGGGAGATTCAGACAGAGGCTGAATGGATGGACACTTTGAAGGTAACAAGGATAATTGTCATTGTCACGGTGTGATGCTCTACTGAGGGTTAGCAGTGTTGCTGGTCCTGAGACTTTGTTCTAAGGAAGTTATCTCCTCTGGATGGAGGGGGGCTGGGAGGAACGCAGATGGACAAGTGGAAATCAGCACAGGGGTAGTAGTGGCAGGCACCTAGCATGAGGTGTCAGAGATCAAGAGGGTAAGGAGAACTTCCCCATGGGAAGAGTGGCTCAATATGAGGTGTCACAGTCTGAGTGGAATGAGAAGGGCATTACTGTAGGGTCTGGACAAGGTTTGATATGGAGAGTTCCCATACAAAGGAGTAGAACAGCATGGAGTACTGAAGCAAAGCAGACTGAGGAAAGTATCTGCATGAGAAGGCCGCCCAGTGCAATATTATACAGAATACTGTAGCCCCAGGGGCATAAGCCCAGGTATCCTCATGGAAGGGTAGGATGTGGCCAAGATGTCAAGGAAGAACATGGAGGGGCAGAACAGGATAAGGAAAGAATTGAGGTGACAGGGTGGTCTCGTACTCAGTGTCAGAGCTCTAGTGCAGTAAGAAAAGTACACGTGGGGAAGAGCAGCCCAAGAGAGGTTGCTAAAGTCAGTGGGATGAGGAGGGTGCTACAAGAGGTGGGGAGTGGTAGGAAAGGAAGATGGTGGCATCACCCTGACAGGTGAGGAGTATGTTTGTTATGGAAGAAAAGGGGCAGAGACAGTAAAGAGGAATTATATTTAGAAGACTGATCAAATAAATAATTAAGGATAATAGTAGCCAGGTTTCTCATTATTAGAGGAGTTGTAAATATGTAAATAAAGAAAATGAGAATGAATTCTGCTGTATTGAACTGAAATTGAAATTATCAGTATAAATTCAAGATTTTCAATATAGGTAAATAAATATAAAATTGTGTGTGCATATATATGTACCTATGTGCGTATGTGTGGTTATACACACACACACACTCCTGAGCTTTGCTCCCTGGGAGAACCTGAGAGTAGCTATATCCCAATAACAATAAGCACACCTAGCACCCAGAACAAAACTTTTAAATTCTAAAAACTTGGCTTCCAAATTCTCCTCCAAAGGCATCAGGGCCTCTTAAAGAAATGGCAGATTCTTCCAAGGCTGGGACAGGAGACATACAAAATGAGTCTGGAAATCTTACTGCCTAGATAGTAAGACAGTGCTCAAAGAGATGGAAACCTACCATTAACATTTGTTAAGGAACAAGATATTTATACAGTCTCAAAGTAAGTACCCACAAAGCAATGTTAACTTCACAGGGATAACAGTAATTTTACAATGGAGAATCTTGGCAGACACCACTTTAATCAAAGTTAACATTAGTAGCAATGGACAGTTTAAAATCAAGTATCACCTGATAGGATGCAATGAGAAGAACACAGTATTATTTCTACGAAAAATCTAAATCTAATCATGAGTAAATATTAGAAAAACCCAAATTGAGAGGTATTTTACACAATAACTGACCTGTAATGTTCAAAAATGTCAAGGTCGTGAAAGTAAAGGAAGGAGTAAGTAACTGTTCCCAGTTGAAGACTTAAGAGGCATGACAAGTAAATACAGCACATGATTATGGACCAGGTCATTTTGTCATAAAGGACAGTAGAGGGACAAATGACAAAACCAAAATGGTAGTAATAATGTTCTTTTCTAGTTTGATGGTTGTACTATGGTTATGCGACAGGATGTATTTTTTATAGATATATACACTAACGTATTCGGGGTGACAGAGCATACAGCAGCAATTTATTTTCAAATGCTTTAAGGAAAAAAATTATTTATGACTACTCCTGCAAACTTTCTATAAAGTTTAGACAGTTCAAAAAAAGTTTAGACAGAAGAAAAAAAAATCCTGATCCACAGAAATATTAGAGACAAGTAAAAAAGATTTGATACACACAGACACAGAAATAATAGAAATGATAAAATTAGCAACGCATTAAAAACAGGTATTATAAATATAATAGCCACTGTAGTGAAACAGTCAGTAAATGTGAAGACAGAGCAACTATTCCAACTGAAGCACAGGAACAAAAAAGACTTAATAACAATGACGAGACTTCAGGGATCTATATACAATAGCAAAAGATTTAAAATACATATAATCGGAGATCCAGAAAAAAGTATAAGGAGACAAACAAAAATATATACAAATTTGATAAAAATCAATGAAACCACAGATCTAAAAAGCTCAACAAACCCCAAATATGATGGGAGAAAAAAAAAAATCACACCAAGCACATCAAGATCAAGTTGTTGGAAACCAGCAATAAAGATACAATCTTCAGAGAAAGTCAGAGAACATAAAGACACATTAAAGGTAAGCACACAAAAGACTCAGTACTGGCTTCTCATCCAAAACCATATAAGCCAGGTGACATTAGAACAAAAGTACTGCAAAACACAACCGTCAACCTGGAATAGCATATCCTTAAAAACTGCAGGCAAAGAAAAGACTGTATCAGATAAACAGAAGCTGAGGGAAAGCATCACCAACAAATCTTCACTACAAGAAATGTTAAAGGAAGTTCTAAAGCCAGAAGGGAGGGACGCCTGTGTGGCTCAGTTGGTTAAACTCAGATCTTGATTTCAGCTCAGGTCATATCTCAGGGTTGTGAGACCGAGCCCCATGTTGGGCCCTGTGCTGGGTGTGGAGCCTGCTTACGATTCTCTTTCTCCCTCTTCCTCTCCCTCTGCCCCTCCCCGCCCCTTAAGGAAAAAAAAAAAAAAAAAAGCCAGGAGGGAATTTGTATCAAATACAAAGAAATGAAGAGTGTTGGAAATGGTAAATATGTGGCTAAATATTTTTCATTGATTTCTTAAAAAGATAACTGACCATCTAAAGCAAAAGTAATAATATACTGTGGGGTTTATACATATGTAGAGATAAAATATAGAACAAATACAGCACAAAGGAAAAGTAAATTGTTATAAGAATCTTAAAACATAAATTAGTATAGTATTATTTGAAGGTAAACTATAAATTAAGTTTGTATACTATAAACCTAGAGCAAGTATTTTTTAAAAAGTAAAACAAAGAGGTTCAGCTATTAATAGGGGAGATAAGACAGGATACCAGAATATACTCGACTCATCCAAAAGAAGACAGAAGAGGAAAAAAAAGAAAAATGGACAAAAATTATGGGCATTAAGAAGTCTTTCAAATTATAAATATGCCTGATTTAAAAAGACAATCTTTAATACTGTTTTTTATATACTAACTCCACAATGGGTGCTTCAAAAATATTGAAATATGATAGTATGACAACAAATGAGTACATTAGAACACACTGGGATCAGGGTGTAACAGTCAAGGGTAAGAATAAGAAAAGAATAGGAAGAGTATCTCAACATTCAGGCTGACAAAATCCAGCTGCTCCAAGGACACTGCCTTTAGTCATGTTCGCTTAAGATGAGTTATTTGATAGCATCGACATAGAAATCATTAAATAAAAAGAGAGAGAGTTTTATCTTTCTGCCTGATTTTTTTATTAATCCAAGATGATGCATTAGTAAATTTTATATAACGTTAATAAAGTTGTTTCCCTAAAACACAAAAAAAACCTCTCATCTATTTCTTACGTCTGTTTTCTTTTCTTTAAAAATAATCTTTTCAAAATTATTTCAGAGTAATAGATTGTACATAATCTAAAAATTAGTCCTTGAGGCTAATTAGGGGGCAGATGTACTAAAAATATAATTACGGCATATTATAAATATCATCTAACATTTAAGGTACTTCCACATCTGTGACTGAAATCTACCAACAACCACGAAACACATAAACCATTGGTAAGCAAACATGTTTTTAAGAAAACTTGCTTGGGACAGTGCTTTTGATGACTACACTTAATAATTAGTATACCAACTGTTTATATATTGGTAACTAAACTGTCTCCAAGCAATCACGTTTATATAATGAAATTATTTTTAAGCTTATTTCCCCAAAAATGCTACAGAGAGACTTCATGACTCTAATTTCATCACCAATGATTTAATTATCTTAATTTCTTAAATAATGCAACCCAAAATAGATTTAATTTCAATGAAGACAAACGATGAAACATTAGTTATGCTGAAGCAGAGTGTTCTCACTTTTTAAAGGATTTTGAAGAAATAGCAACGACTTAATACCAAATCAATTTTACAAGCTTGTTTTTAAGACACACGTTAGACTATGTAATAGGACCACAAAGTTTATACTTAGAGCCATCAGTGAGATAAATAAACTTGGAGGCATCTTCCTGAGTACTGTAGAATTGAGAAGACAAAATATAAAGAGTTAGACAGTAAGTATTTTAGACTCTATGGGCCACATTTGCTTGTGCCACATATTTTTCTTTTTCAACATCTCATTAAAAATGTAAAATTCATACTTAACTAGAGGGCTAGATTAAAATAAGCTGCAGGCTGGATTTGGCTCAAAGGCTGTGTGATTTGCTGACCCCTGATCTAGATTAATCTCACACAATCTGAAATAGTTCATTTCTGTCAACAAGATCAAAAGTCACCAAAAATATCAATGACATGATTGGTGAGTAAAAAACTTGGACTTAAAAATATTAAGAAAACTGATTAAAACGTTAAGGGAAAAAATTAGTGATACTTAAAAAGCAATTTCAAAATACCTAGTTATGTCTAAGATGTTCACGCCCAATGACAATAACTTCTAGATATATATACCGTAGAGAAACTCTTGTACATACACCAAAGGAGACATATAAAAGAGTATTACAGAAGCACTGTTTGCAATCAAAAATAAATCCTAAACCTGGAATTCATTAATATAAAAACAGGTGAAAGAGATAAAGAGGTATAAACTTCCAATTATAAAATAAGTCATGGAGATAAAAAGTAAAACACAGGGAATACAGGTAAGATTGTACTAAACAGTACAGTGACAGATGGTGACTACCCTTATTGTGGTGAGCACTGAGTAATGTACAGAACTGTTGAAACAATATGTTGTACACTTGAAACTAGTATAACATTGTATACCAATTATACTTCAATTAAAAAAATGGGTAAATAAATTGCAGTGTCCTCATAAAATGGAGTTTCATACCATTAGAGTGTAGATGAATGGCTACACGAAGGAGACAGTTTGGAAGCAGGGAGACCAGCAAGAAAGCTGTTGTTATGCAGCCAAAATGCACTGCCTTATATATTTATAAGCAAGAGTAAGAGAGCTCTTAATGTTTTGCCAAATTTTTAAAGATTGTAGAACAGTAGTAATTTTCCCCGTTGATCATTTTTGCATGGTTTCACCTCACATGATCATTTTTAGTCCTGCACTGCAGTGCAAAACAATGTCTGCCGGCTCATAATATATAAAGTCAAATAAATAAAGCAGGTGCTATTCATGTGCAATATGATAAATTACACTTTTACCCAAAGGAGTACACCACAGGGTGGACAAACAGTTAAGAAAGTTAACAAAAAAACAAGAATCAGGGCCCACTCATAAAACAAACCTTAGATAATTAGGAAAATGGGTTTTTGTCAGGGAGGAGGTCAGAGAGGGTAGAGTGAGGAAAGGGTGAGGAATTTTTATGTAGAATGTTATTTCATTTAGGGTAACTAATTAGGCAAGTGTGCCCTGATAATAATCAGAAAGGAAATTGCTGGTGTCACTGTTGTTTTTAATGTAATTATTATCATGCCAAATCTGAATTATTGTTATTGTTCTTACAGCAACTCTCCATAAAAGTCAAGGGCATGACATAAAATAGTAATCCAGTGAAGACATATCTATATATTCAGGCAATATATATAATGCATATATACTGCTTTCTAATTATCTGGCTTAACTGAAGGAACTAGAGAATCTGGAGAAATGATTATTGTTCTCCAAAGATTATCTTAAAAAGATGACTTGAACATCAGTGTTGGAAAGTACAAGATTATGATCATTTTGTGATCTCTGTGAATACAATATCAATATCCTGCTACTAATAACAGAAAAATTAATGTTTTATATATACGGTGCTTAGGCAAACACGATATTTTGTTGAAATGCGAAAATAACCTCAACTAGTTAAGGGTCATTTCTCTGGTACATAGAGGTAAGCTACAGGAAACCTGTAAATAAGAAACAGTGTTGCTCTTTTTCTTCAAAAAACAAAAGAAAAAGGGAAAAAAATAGATCTGAAAATCTAACCTATGAATTTTGCACTATAAAGAAAATATGGGTTGGAATAATTTAAGTATTACTAACAAGTCATAGCAGTAATAAAAAGACTTCTGTAGGAAGGGTGCCTGGGTGGCTCGGTCAGTTAAGCAGCTGCCTTTGGCTCGGGTCATGATCCCAAGATCCTGGGATCTAGGCCCCATTCGGCTCCCTGCTCAGTGGGGAGTCTGCTTCTCCCTCTGCCCCACCCCCTACTCGAGCATGTGCGCTCTCTCTCTCTCTCTCTCAAATTAATAAGAAATCTTAAAAAAAAAAAAAAGACTTCTGCAGGACCCCTAAAGAACATATGATTTTACAGAAACCAACATGCTGATGAATCTTACCTAGATGACTGGCCTGCAAAATGCAACCCAGTAGTTACATGGATACGTTACATGGGTCCAGAATTCTATAAAAAGCCAAGGCAATATCATAACCAAGGAAGGTCTATTTTGATACTAAAGTTCCAAATAGCCAAAAATCACTGTATTCTGGTACAAAGAGTTGCAAAAGATTAAATTCAGTTTCAAAGACATATATTACTTTTTATTCTAACAGAAAACTTAAGGAATCATAAGCTATGATGCTATACTTTTTGTTCCATTTGAGGCCAAATATATATCCAATTCTTAAAAACAGAAGAAAACAGCAACTAGTGTCAACTAATTTCATGAAATCTTGCTAAATATTTCATATGTATTATCCTCCACTGCTTACAAGTCCTCTGAGATGGATATTCTTATTATCGTACCTTTATCGAAAAAAAAGAATGAAGTGTAAAAAGTTTCAGTAATTTGCACAAAGTCATACAGCTTAATAAGTGGCAGAACTGGCATACAAGTCTCCTAACCATCACAACTGACAATCACAGGAAATGCCCTAAAAGTTTAGCAATCAACAGGAACAAAGGATAAGCAACAGATTAGAATATAAGCATTATGTTAAGCATACTCAGAATGTTGTTAGTGGAAGGGCTTTAGGAGTCATTTAATCTAACCTATTTCATTTAAAACCTGAAGAAAACAAAGTGCAAAGAAGTTGAATGAAATGCCAAAAGCCCTAGAAAAGTTAAATGGCAGAAAATAATGATAGAAATGCAGGATTTTAGTTCTCAGACAACTACTCTTTCTAAAAACTATGATGTCTTCTATTTGCTCCAAGCCCTTCTAAAAAAAAAAAAAAAAATTTAAAAAAAGGAAATGTGCCCGTAGATTTTACATGGTGGGGCACCTGGGTGGCTCAGTTGGTTAAGTTTCTGCTTTCGGCTCATGATCTCAGGGTTCTGGGATCAAGCCACTCATCCCCCTCATCGGGCTCCTTGCTCAGCAGGGAGAGCCTGCTTTTCCCTCCCCTCTCCCTCTGCCTGCTGTTCCCCCTTGTGCTCTCTCTCTGTCAAATAAACAAATCTTCCAAAAAAAAGAAAAGATTTTACATGGTACCAGCAATTCAAATTCAAAGGTATTTGTGGGAGCAGAGCAAGTGACAAGCCACAAAGTGTAATTCTATAAGTAGCTGCTAACATGGGTTAATTTGAAAATAAGAATTTTATTGATTTCCATTACAAACAAGAGACCATTTACATCAAAATATAATGAAGGTTAGGAATAAATAATATGGTCTATGAGTGCCACATTTGCTCATAAGTTTTTTAACTCTTTAAAAAATACATAAAGCCATAGAATAGATAGGGTTGATGGGATTTCTTTTCCAATTTTAATTACCAAATAACTGTGGTATGTTAGTCCTGCCACATTTCACCTGCCCAGATAATGTGCTTCGCTCATAAGAGTAATCAAGAAAAACTACCCAAAATAAATTAAGTACCATAAGTAGGCTTATTTTGGAGTAAAGCTATTTCATGTTTCCACAGTTAAGATTTCAACTGTTCAAGTTTACAAAACAAAAATAACATAAATTCATGTAAAGATTTGTCCAGCTCTGCTATTAATCCAGTGAGAACTAAATCTGACTTATCTTTTATTATTTCATTTTATATCCTATCAGTAACAAACGCAAGTATAATATTTACACCTCATGCAAATTACATAGCAATTTTGCCCCTTTAATCAGTACTGAGTTTTTTCCAGTCTTCCCAAGGGCTTTTTAAATGTGTCTGACACCTGCCTGTTGCTTTTGGCTACTACAATTCAAACCAAGTTTTTATAAGTTCTAAAATGTCTAGGGAAGCAAGTTAACCTAAGTCCTAACTATGGTTAAATGTTATGGAATATACTCATAAAAACCCAAACTCACATGAGATAGAATTACATATATGTAACGTGAGTAAAGGATCTTGAAAATTAATAAAAAGTACGGCATCAGCACATACAGAAGGCCATTTTGGGAAAGTACTTCAAAAGGTTTGAAAACAGGAATTAAGTACCAGGCAAGAAATGCCTTGGGCAAGTAAAAACCCTAAAAAGCCAGAGGGGCTAGCAGAGAAGGGAACAGAATTCAAGCTGTTCCTCTCAAAAAAAAGTACAACACAAACCTTCCCCACAATTTATTAATTCAGGAAACAAAAATGCTACATTTCAGAATTTGCACAGCAGCACCATGCTGACTACAATTCAGCTAGCTGTAAAGTATGAATGCAGACATGCCCACAGAAACCCCCCACATTACTGCTGGACCACTCTAGTCACTCTCCAACTCTCTTATTGACTAATACGTAGAATGGTAAACACTGGGTTTCAGCTTCCATGCTTTCATCACTAGAAATGACCATTCTCTTGAGCTACAAACCCATACTAAAAATGGCCTTTTGGATCTTATCTGCCATGTTGTTCCACAGGCATTTCAAACTCCACATGTCTAAATCCCAGTCTGGAATCTGCTCTCCCACCTCTAATCTGCCTCTCTTCCTCACATGCTAACTCTTCCAAAACTTAGGGTATTTCCATCTACCAGTCACGGAAAGTGAAAATTTTAATCACCTTTGACTTCTCTCTTTCTTTCTCATTTCTCGCATACATTTAATCATCAAAATTTTAAATATTACCCATTTCATCACATCACTTGTTTAGTCAAATGTCTCTCTCACTAAATTACGAGTTGATAGACAGCAAGGAGCCCATCTAATGCATCTTTGTTTACCATGTACAGAAACAGAGAACACAGAACACATAGAAGGAGTTTAATAATCTGAGTTACACAACTGCTGCAATTGTAAAACGTTTACAAATAGTTTCTAAAGAGTTATAGACATGAAATTGTAATATTTCAACTTTAATTAAATTTTATTCAAGAGATTTAAAAGAAAAAAATGACTAATCTCTCTCAGCTGGAATCCATGAATAAAAAGTTAAATCAATCGAACAATAAAATTTTCTTTCTATTATTAAGTAAACTTCTTAGAAGTCTGAAAGCATTTTCTCTCTTTTTTTTTTTTAAGATTTTATTTATTTATTTGACAGAAATAGAGACAGCCAGTGAGAGAGGGAACACAAGCAGGGGGAGTGGGAGAGGAAGAAGCAGGCTCATAGCAGAGGAGCCTGATGTGGGCTCGATCCCACAACGCCGGGATCACGCCCTGAGCCGAAGGCAGACGCTTAACCGCTGTGCCACCCGGGCGCCCCAGCATTTTCTCTTTTTAAATCTAAGTCTTCTAAGATTCCCAATGTTGTAAGTTTTGTTATTATAGTTCATATTATCATTTTTTTATTTTAGCCAAATGTTATATAATATTTTCATATCAAGGGATCTTTTTAATATAGTAGTTTTATTGACTACTACAAGCCCAACTCAAAAAAAAATTATTAACATGAAGTTTTAACATAATGATGTTTCAACTTTAACATGTCAGCTTATATAGTGTACAAATAATGTCAAAGTAAATCCAATCTAACTTCCACATAATTTTGTGATACTGACAATGGCACATCATTCTATTTCTCCTAATAATCAATTACCATTAGTTATTCCCTAATAGCCATTCAAACAGTGATAGAACTAAGTATATATTTAATAATGATGCTAATAACTGCCAATTGAAGCAGTTGGAGCATATAAGACAACAGCATTTGGAGAAGTTCAGGGAATTATTAAAGTTAAAAAAAAAAAAAAAGCCCTAAAGGAATTAAATAGAAACTCAAAAGGTTTCTGACTCTAGATGAGCCCAAATGGTAATAAACCTATAGAAGGAGAATAATGAGTTAGGGTCCACAAAAGGCATGAATCTGTACATAGTTCCTGGTGAGACTAAATTAGAAGCTATATCCAAGGTGAAAGAAAAAATAACCAAAACACTAAAAGAAAGTATTCTTTATAATGGTGGGGTCTGGGTCTGGGGCCAGAACCAACGCAGTCCTTTATAGGCTTCAACTGAGTACTGCAGTGAAATAAGCAAGCTCAGGGAAGCCCCAAACCCAGATTCCCCAGCCAATTTTCTTGGGCTTTCAGGGCTTTCTTTTCCCAGGAACTTTCCATTATCACCATGAACAGCAGGATGATGAATAGGAAAGAAGGTCTCCCCCAAAGCCCTCACCCAAGGAACTGGCAATCTCCCCCATGGCTTTTCTCCCTCCATACATTCCACTCTTCCTGTACAGTGCTGTATAGAGCTATGAGCCAGGCCTTTTAACTTCAGTTACATTCATTAAATGTCTGTACTATGTCTGGATCTGTGATACTGACCTTAAAACTCTTTTATTTAATTAACAGACCTTTTCTGGTAAAGTTTAAGATTTGTAGAAGAATTAAGATAGTACTAAGTTCCTATATATAATACCCCTAAACCCCCACTACACACTTAGTTTTCCCTATTAACATCATATATTAGTACAGTACATTTGTTATAATCAACTAATAATAATGTATCAATATTGATTCATTAAAATCCATAGTTTGTTCAGATTAGTTTTTATTTAAAGTCCTTTTTCTGTTCTGGGACCTCATCCAGAAACCACCATAGCACTATATTTAGCTGTCATGTCTCCTTGCACTCCTCTTTGCTGTGAGTTTCTTAGACTTCCCTTGTTTTTGATGGCCTTGACAGTTTCAGGAGTACTGGTCAGATATTTTACAGAATGTCTTTTAATTTGGTTTTGCCTGATGTTTTTCTCAGATTATGAGTCTTTGGGAGGAAGACCCCCCTCAAAAAAGTGCCATTCTTGTCACATCATACAAGGGTACACACTATCAACATGACTAATCACTGAAGATGTTCACCTTGATCGCCTGGCTGAGGTAGTGCTTGCCAGGTTTCTATACTGTCAAGTAACTTCCCCATCCCCTTTCCATACTGAACTCTTTGACTGGAAGTCATAACTATACACAGCCTATACTTAAAGAATTGAGTAGCTACACCTTCCAAAAATTTTTCACTTACGTCTTAATATACTAATCCTCTCAAAGAGCCTATATAGATTAAGAAACAAAACAAAACAGGAACAAAAAACTGAGATCAAGAGAACTTATTTAAGGCTACAGAGCTAAACAGCACAAGGATTAGGAATCAAACCAAAGCTATCTGAACCCTGCTTAGTGCTCTTTTCATTGTAACACAATTTCAAGACCACAAATTATATAGTAATAGGTAAATTACTCCACCTTATTCAAGCACTAGTTTGCTTCCATATACTTCCATTTTACTCATCACGCTCCTGTTTCTTTGGCAGTGATTATCTTTCTTATTGATTTCACCAACTTCTACTCCAAAGCCATGTTATTTTTCTGTTTTCTTTGTTCTATAGGAACAAATTTTTTTTTTAACTGCCCCAGAAACATTTTTCTACTTCTCTGAACCTACCCTATAGAAATTGCCTGAACTACCTTTTCCAGTATCATAGTGTAATTAATGAAAAAAAGGACTGGGCACTAAATTAAAAAGGGGGGGCGGTGAATAAAAGACTATATAATGCAGTAGTTCAGAGCTTAAACTTTGTACTCAGAAAGCCCTGAGATCAAATTTCAGTTTTATCACTACAACTCTGACTTTAGAAAAGCCATTTCACCTTCTTAAACATTAGTATCCTTATTTGTAATCCTAGAAACTAATCTTAAAGCATTCAATATGTAAAAGAGGTGTATCTATGCAGCTTTCCACACAGTATCTGCAAAATGGAAACTTTATGATTTACAGACTAGCTCACAAAATTTAAAAACAACAGCTTAAAGATAAACTTGGAACTTACCAAATTAAGATTATCTTGTCCCTTTAATAATAGTAGGGAATCTAGTTAAATGAAGAATAGTAAGTACTTGGAATTTTGCATGCTTTGAATAAAACAGGTTCCTGAAAATCGGACATATTTTGTATAATTCCTTCTTGAGACAAGTATCAGAAGAACATTTCCCCAAAAAAGTCAAGCATACACTAAGCTCATTACATTCTTGTGCTCACCAATAAGAGTTCATAAAGGACTTGCTCAAAATCCGTGTCAGACGCCTAACCACCCTTCTTCCAGAATCAGTAACAGTTCTTCATAAAGTAAAGCAGCCCAACTACACAAGGGTAATTAATGTATTGCAGCACTCCAGACAAAAGTAAGAGAGAAGCAGAGAGGAAATTTCAGCTGGAAAATATTTTGACATAATTGACATAGATGACAAATTAAACTTAAGCATATGTCAAGTGCTACAGTCTACACAAAAACACATACAGATGCCAAAGGATATTAAGAGTCCACACAAGCCAAGGCAAAGTCTGAACTCTGAGTATACAGCTTTTAATCACTGTTTAGGAAAGATGCTCAGGGGAAGCTAAAGAGTTCTTTCATAAACTCAGAGAAAGAAATGTTTCAAATCTTTAAATTCTTTATTTTGGGAATTAAAGATAATTACAATTGTGAAAAATATTAGGCAGTTTTTCCTTTCAATACATGTAAGATACTTGTATTTTCCAATAGGCTGGAAAATTTCATTGTCTATCTACATTTCTCCATTTTCAAAATGTGTCAGACTTGTGATTTCAAAAGCTCAAACAAATATAACACTTAAATCCCTTGGAAAAGAAAAATATATGTAGCAACCAAAAACCAACGTTTTCCTCATAGGATAAAAAAAAAAAGAAAACTAGGAAGAATATAATATAAATTCCCAATTTCTTTGACTTCATTTCTGCATACAAAAGCTGTATGACATAGCTACTTTAAACCCTTCTCCCAAGCAATGATCAGACAAGACGAAAAGACCAATGAAAATGCAGAGAAAACCAAAAATTTTTTTCATGTTTCCAACTTTTTCTTTTGGAAAATTTTAAACGTGTAGGAAAACTTAAAAATAGTAAAATGAATATTCATTGTTCATTAAATATATTCTCCATCCAGATTCAAAAATTGAATAATACTGCCAAACTATACTAAAACGTATACTGAATAAAAATCCACCTTAAATAAAAATTACTAGGATACATAATTATCTCTAAGCAAGTATGAACTCAATTGAAAAAGAAAATTTCTTAACATCACTTATCCTTTGTGTGTGTATGACCTAAAAGAAAAATGAGCGTGAGTTTAGTGAAAAAGCTCAAATAAGTTAACACACGCATGGCTATTTTACATGAACAGTGTGAAAGATAAACCTTTCAAAGAATTTTCGTACATTTTCTTACAATGAAAAAAGTAAAACTGCTTAAAGTTCTGAAATGTTTCATACTCAAAAACAGTAATAAGTACTTCTAAGTAATCCTAAGATAGGCCAGAAAGCAGTCCTGGTAACATCTGGAACAGTTATCTTAGATCACAGAAGAATGAGATACTACTTCGTAGGAAAATACATGTGCTCCTCCTCTTTGAGATTCCAGTGTAAATAAATGTGAGTGCAGATCTCATCAAATAAGTTTCAGATATCCAGCAGACAGAAAAAAATCAAGGATTATGAATATACAATTGTGGAATACACAACAAGGTAGGCATAGAAAAACGGAGATGATGGTAAAAAGAGTAGGAAGTGCCAGAACCATGACATAAGAGAACAGGACCAAAGAGAAATCAAGAATGTCTCTGAAATTTCAAAATCACTCATTACTCCAACATTTAAACCTGTAAACTTTAAAACTATGGTTGTGATTCAGTATAAGTGATCATAGTGAAAATGGTCCCCACCCCTATCTTCAGTATCCAATATCTTCCACAAGATAATCACAAATATGCAAACACTAGTGAATGTGAAGATACTGATTCTTAAAAAGCAAATAGCCTAAACATATCTAAATATTATTCCAAAAAAATTTTAAGTAAAAAATTGACTCTACTCTGAAATAAATTTTATGTTTTCAAACTACCAAAGATTTCAGTGTTCTAAGATAGAAAACATATTTTGTTATGAAAAAAATTCCCTGGTACTATCAAAACAGAGCCTTTTATCATGTGCTTTTTCTGAAATGAATTTGATATTTAACAGACTGAAGTACATATTTTTGTGATAAAGTCCATTCCGCTAATATATTTAAGGTTTTATATATGTATATTTAGTAACTGGATATATGATCATATTACATAAAAGTTAATTAAAAAATTAATATATGGCCCTGGGGTGCCTGGGTGGCTTAGTTGGTTAAGTGTCTGACTCTTCATTTCAGCTCAGGTCATGATCTCAAGGTCTCAGGATGGAGCCCTATGTTGAGCTCCACACCTCAGCAGGGAGTCTACGTGAGGATTCTCTCTCCCCCTCTCCCTCTGCCTCTCCCTCTACTCACATGCTCTCTCTCTGTCTCTAAAATAAATAAATCTCAAAAAAAAAAATATATATATGTATATATATACATATATGTATATATATACGTATATATCTGGCCCTAAAGTAAATGTAAAACTACATGTCAAGTAAGATTACCTACCCCAAGTAATAGGGTAGGGCAAAGAACAAATAATATATGTGTGTGTTTCAGAATATAAACCTTATACAGATATTCCCTGACTAGAAAAGTGTTTTTAGGAATTTGGTTTTACCATATAAATTATCTGATTTCTTTGAAAACTCTCTCTATATAAATATTAAATTTACATCATATTTATAATTAAGTCTTAGTTAAGCAAAAGAGATTAGCACAATTAAAAAATGTAGAAACTAAAGAAGACTGGTTTCTATTACACATGGATATAAGAAATACTGAGAATCACGAAACTAAATAGTCTATTGTCCACCATGTTTTGCTGATTACAAGCACTTGTTTATTTAGAGCGCATCGCCCTATATTATATTGCCATCAACCTAAAAAAAAAAAAAAAATCAGCTACTCCTTAAGATGCCTTTTCATGTTTTTCTAAGGGTAAGAATCAGAGGATGGGTATTAGTTGGGCTGGAAGAGAAAGTAGCAATTAAAACATTTAACATCTTACCTTTATAGCTAGGAAATTCAGGCCACTCTCATTGGCCAAAGCCTTTGCAATCATTGTTTTAGAGCATCCAGGTGGTCCATACAGAAGAACTCCTTTAGGTGGTTGAATACCCATTCGAACGAAAGACTCTGGATGTTTCAAGGGCCATTCCACAGCCTGTTTCAATTTCAGTTTGATATTTTCCAGTCCTCCTATATCTGACCAGGATACCTGTAAAACAGAGAACTACCTAAACTAAGTTTTGCCAGGACAAAAAGAGGGGGAAAAAAGAATCAATAAAAAGTGCAAGAGGGGGAAGAGAACCATTTAAGAATCTAGAAGATCCTTAAAAAGTTCTATCAATAAGTAAATTAGAGTACATGAAATGTGAGCTGTATATTACAGAAATACCAAAGAAAAAAAGTTTCTGCTTGTACAAATAACTGTTTAAATGACTGAACAAACTGTTAACAAACTGTTAAGTCTATCTTCTATTTTAGATGGCTTTAAAAATTAAGTTTCATCTGTCTGAAAATGGTTTGAATTAGTGATCCAAGGTCTCATCTACACACATCTTTTTAGCAAATTTATTTGCCTTACGTATTACTTCCAAAAATATTTCTGTAGGTCCCTTAGGGAACATATGATTTTTTTCTGTCTTTAATATATTCATGAAGTATCCTCAAAATTTTGTTCCTTTTTCTCAACAAAGAAACACCCACCAAAATAAGACAACTCTTTACATGTTATTTACTTAGTAAATATCCATTAAGAACTATATGTAAGATAATATACACAGGAAATAGAAAAGTAAGACTGAATACAAACTTTAAAGAACAACTACCAGTAATGTGTACATAAATAATCATAGTACAATGGAAAGGATGCTAAGCACAGTAACAAAGACACAGAAAAAGCTTTTGGGAGTTTCCAGGAAAAGATTACTTCCAGCTGGAAGGCAAATCTGAAAGTCAACTTCTAAAGCACGGATGAAATCTGGAAATGTGAAAACAGGGGAATGGTCAGGTAGAGACCAAAAAATTACAAAAGGCTCAGAGGAAAGTATGTAGGAATAAGAGAAAAAAGATATGAGGGAGGAAAATTAAAAAAGAAAAGTAAGCTGAAACTATATAGTGGGGGACCCTGAAGACTAGATGATGGGATTCAAGAATCTCTCTCTTCATAATAAGTCTTCGAAGATTTTTAATCTGTAAAGTGATATGGTCTGATCTGTGCCTTAGGAAGACTTCTCTGACAAGACTCATTTAGAGAGGAGATCAATTAAGGACCTATCACAAACATTCTTAAAATAAAAAAGCAAACTTAAACTACGATAACCACATCAGAGGATGAAGACACACCAGAGTGATACTGCAGGCCCACAGACTAGGGTTCTGAGGTAAAGAAAGAGGGAGAATTTAAAGCTGAAGATTTCAAGAGGAGTTGATAGAATATGAACAGAAAAGTAATTTTTAAGAGGGAAAATACATAAGATAGATTTTTATTTCTGGATATAAAGAGTTGAAACACAGGACAGGATATTCGAAAGACAAAAAGGGAGCAGTTGGAATGTAAACATTGCAAATGGAGCCTTGGAAAGAGGACAGGACTGGAATTTTCAACTTCAGAGGCTCTACATACAAACAATAAAAACCATGAGATCAATTAAAATTGCCACCAGGAGAGGAGAGATGTGGGTGAAAGACAGATTGCTGGGTACCACCTATATTTAAGAGTCATGAGAGAAAAAGAAGAGGAAGAAAACATCAGAAAAACAAACAATTCACAAATCCAAAAAAGAGAAAGGTTTTGTTTGTTAATATCAGGAAAGGTTATTTTTTGTAAAGAACTTGCATGGTTTTAGAGAGAGGGGGACTTTGTTGTTGTTTTTGTTTTTTGTCCACAGAACCAGAAGAATGCAGTATCATCAGCAATAATCCTGAAATCAAATTTAATTATTCTTCTGTAAATTGCTTTCTTGAGATTTATTTTTAAAAAGTAAGATTACTGGATTAAAAGGCATGAACATTTTTAGGTCTCTTGATGCATAATGTCAGTTTGCTATCCCAACCACTTTATCTATTTTATTTTATTTTTTTTAAAGATTTTATTTATCTGACAGAGAGAGACAGCCGGCGAGAGAGGGAACACAAGCAGGGGGAGTGGGAGAGGGAGAAGCAGGCTTCCCGCTGAGCAGGGAGCCCGACTTGACTCGGGGCTAGATCCCAGAACCTTGGGATCATGCCACGAGCCGAAGGCAGACGCCCAACGCCTGAGTCACCCAAGCACCTCCGCTTTATCTATTTTAGTAGCCTGAGTGTATGTGTATGCTCTCCTGCAGCATCATCAGCCTTGGGTTTTATTTTGCCTTTTTCCCCCTGATGTCTGATCTCACCAATTAATAAAACTAAAATTAAACTTGAGATCCATGCACATAAGCTTATGGCCCTAAAAATATAGGATCAAAGGGACTATTTAACACAGAAGGTGACTGTTACTGTCAAAACCTGGCCTGCCTAAAAGTGCAGCAGAGTTGTCACGCCCCTGAGGGGTAGTTCCTGCTTCTGCTTTCTGGGGTCTCTGATTTTCTTTTCTTTAAACTTTTTAATTAATTTTTGAAAATTTTCAACATACACAAAAGTTGAAAAATCAATACATAAGTGTATATATACACTTTTTGCCAAAATTCACCAATTTTTAATATTTGCCACATATGCTTTAGTGCATGCTCTCCCTTTCTCTTTCCACACATACAAACAGTACACACACAAACACACATACTTTATCAATTTTTATATTTGCCACTAAATCTTTTCAAAGTAGGATGCAGATATCAGGACACTTCTAAAAACTGCAGCATACTCTCATAGAAATAAACATTTTGGGAAGAGAGTGTTAAGAAGGGTAGTCAACAACTATCAAAAACTAAATAGATCAGAAGTATAGAGTACTAAAGAAGCAGTGGTCAGTAGATTTAGCAACAAGGTTACTGGATTGAGTGGCTTAATTAGATCTGTACGTTTTGTTTTTTATGTCTTAGCAAAGGAATATACATACACACAGCACAAACACACATTTACGAGCACATACAGATGGTATACATGTTATATATAATGTATAAAAGCTGTATTTACAATAACTACCAGAAATGTAAAAGTCAGAGATGCACTCCTTAAACTTGTGAAAATTAAAATGATAGTGTGTTACTGCTTTGATCCTGCACGACGCCCATTCAATTGTTATTATGCAATTATTATACCTATACAATGAGAAGAGCACACTGCCAACATGCTCCACCAGGAGCAGACTTGCCATATCTTGGAGCATGTTTCAGTTTTACTCTTTTTTTTTTTTTTAAAGAGAGGGGGAGAGGGAGAGAGAGAGAGAGAGAGAGAGAGAGAGAGGAGACAGGAATGGGGAGAGAGGGAGCGTGTGAGCCCAACTTGGGGCTTTATCTCACAGCCCTGAGATCATGACCTGAGCCGCTATCAAGAGTCCGATGTTTAACCAAATGAGCCACCCAGGTGCCCTGAGTTTTACTTTAAGTAATATAGCATTTTAGCAGAATACTTATTTAAGTAATTTAAGCTAATTTAAGTAAGTATACATATACAGATAAAATTTTCTTAAAGGTTAATGCAGAACTATACCATTCCTGATCAATGACATTTTATAAAAAATTCAATTATATGACTATAAATGCCTAGGGAGTATTTTTCTCAGATTTGTATGGAACTAAATAAACCTGGCAAATCTTCATTATGATAAAATTTGGTTTTCAATATATTTGTGTGTGTTTGGTTTTTAATCGGTCTTTTAAAGAGTCTTGAAAAAAGAATTTTTTAAAAGAACTTAATATCAGATATTAAGTACCTCCATGAACCACATATGGAAATCACCAATATAAACACAAAGAAATCCATGTGATAAAAGATGATCTCTGTAGTTAATAAGGAACAGTGAGTACTAGCAAACAGAGTCAGCTGGACCCGAAGTCGGAGAGGACTTGTCCCTCAAGAGAAATTAGGATGCTTTTATCGGAAAGCTGAGTGTTCAATGGCATGGAAGAGGCCAAAACACTGATGCCACTGTAGGGACCTAGCAGTCTGTGCTGAGGAGTTGGTCCATTGCCCTGAAGGCTGTAGCAGAAGAGAAGTGAAACAATCCTGTCCCCTACCCTCTCCTGAGAGAGAGCTCTTGCTTCATCAGTTGTCCTTTCTCTGTTACTGCCTTGACTGTATTTTTCACTATATTCTTTCCTCAGACTACAAATATTCCATTTCTCCCTATCCTTCAAAACAACCTTACTTTGATATTGTTTCTACCTAATGTTTATCACATTCTTTTTCACCACTAAACTTTTTGAAAGATAGTTAATATTCCTCTATTCCTACTGCATTTAAAGATAGTTAATATTCCTCTATTCCTACTGCATTTATATCTCCCACTTTATATTTTAGTTAAGTATTTATCTTGCCAAGCAGTGGTAGGAAAGGAGTGTAAAAGGATAAAAATAGGGGTGCCTGGGTGGCTCAATCAGTTAAGCAGCTGCCTTTGGCTCAGGTCATGATCCCAGAGTCCTGGGATCTAGCCCCCAGTTGGGCTCCCTGCTCAGTGGCGAGTCTGCTTCTCCCTCAGCCCCTCCCCTTGCTCACACTCACTCTCTCTCAAATAAATAGAATCTTAAAAAAAAAAAAAAAAAAAAAGGATAAAGATAAAAAGTTTAAGACTGGTGGGAACACAGGGAGTTGAGGGAGTTACACCAGGTTTCTAGTCTCTCAGGAAAACATGAGGCAACGTCATCTGCAGAAATATCAATTAATCTAACAAATACTGACTAAATGCCTATTTCATAATATGCTGGTTGCTGGGGACAAAATAGTTCTTGTCCATACTGAGCTTCTGACCTGATGGAATACTTCCTTAAAGGGATGTATTTCCATAATTAGGCAATTACTATATAGCATGGTACAAGCTATAGTCACAGAATTTAAATGTATGGTCCAAAAAACCCTTTTCCGAGGTGATATATGAGGTGGGCTGATGGAACTAGCCAGCTGAAAGTAACAGTAGGTGACATGGGAGGAGAGAGACAAAAAACAGCATCATACATTGGGAGAACATGGAATCAAGGGTAACAGCCATGATGCAGACTTGGGCAACTGAGTAACTGAAAGTTACATTAAAAGAGAAAAAAAAGAACATGTTTGGAAATTAAGGAATAGTTTCCAATTATTATATTGTGGTTGGAATTTACAAGTGAAATAAATTTGATAAACCAAGAAATGTTTTCTATGTGCTAGACTTCTGTTAGTAAGTGTAAGAGCACAAAGATGAGTGAGAAAATGTCCTCAAAATTTTGTACTCTAGAAAAAGAAATAAGTATCCTAAAAGACACAGTCTTTGTCTAAAGACGTAAAACAGCTGTCTTCACACAAAGTAATACAAAAACTACTGAAAAAAAAAATACGGAACAGTTCTACAGTTCTCAAATATGTGAGATGGTGAGGACAGACATTTGGAAATTGTGCATATATGTAAGACTTATGTCAAGGTGTTAGAATGTGAAAATGATAGCAAATGAGTGAAAAAGAAAAGCAATAAAATAAATGCATCAAAAAAACCACTACTGTGGTCAATCATACAGACAGCTAGCTACAACTAAGTCTAAAGCAGTTTCCTACTGTCCCTTGCCAACTGGCTGCAAGGTGAGCTGGGAGCAATGAAGCTGACCACCTTTCTATGCCACCATCATCCATTCAAAAAACCACTAAGTGCCTACTCCATATTCAGTCCCATACCAGGTGCTGGTCTACAAAATCCTTGCTCTCAGGGTTAAAACACCATAAGTAAGAGATTAAAAATAAAATCACTCTTGGGGCGCCTGGGTGGCATGGGGCGCCTGGGTGGCACAGCGGTTAAGCGTCTGCCTTCGGCTCAGGGCGTGATCCCGGCGTTCTGGGATCGAGCCCCACGTCGGGCTCTTCTGCTATGAGCCTGCTTCTTCCTCTCCCACTCCCCCTGCTTGTGTTCCCTCTCTCGCTGGCTGTCTCTATCTCTGTCGAATAAATAAATAAAATCTTTAAAAAAAAAAAAATCACTCTAACTACTGCATGGGAAATGAACTTAGTGGAGGGGGGTAGTCAAGATTGGATATGGAAGACCAGTGAGATGGTGGCTTGGAGCAGGATTACAGCAGTGAGATGGCAAGGACAGCCAATTTAGGCATAAGAATATATTTTGGAGGTAGAACCAGTAGGACTTACTAATTAGAATGTGAGGGAATGAGCGAGTCAGAGTAACTCTTGAAAAAAATATATAGCAATTCCCACCTCACATGATTATATTTCAGCTACCCATAACAGGTATAGCCTATAAGAAACTAGGAAGGACAATATAAGAATTATCTGTTTTCCCAACACCTAAAAGTAACCATCACTAATGGTACCCTCTAGCCTTCAAATGTGTGTTTTCACTGAGATCATAATGTATTCACAATTTTATATTCTGCTTTTTTAAAACTTCATATATTTTTTGATATTACAGATCTTCCAGTTACTGTATGACTTTGGGCAATTTACTTGATCTCTCTAAACGTTCTCATCTAGAATAGGGAGATAATAAAACCTAAGCTCCCAGTTTTATTGTGAGATTTAAACAGCATAGTTTATATTAATTGCACTTTGCCCGGCACACAATAACTATTTAATGAATACTAGGTAATAGTTTATGTAAATGTCTGAAAGATGATTACAATGAACAGTCATATTTTGAAGGACTAGTGACAAAAGTGAAAAGCCAATCAGGCAATTTCATTTGTAGTTTCATGAGCAATCTTGAACTACTATTTTTCTATTCTTTTCCTTTGTGTCTGATCATTTCTTCAACTAAACAAAGGTAAATAAGTTTTGCATTTTAATATAGCACCTAAATGCCAAATAAATGATGAATAGAGACTAGATAAATGATGAATAAATCTACAGCTAAGATATCAATTCAAAAATGAATATAACTCAGCTTAAAGAGCTTACTGTTGCACAGAAGAATCTTAAAGCACAGAAAGTCATGGGAAAAGTTAGTCTGTCAGAGAAGAATAAATACCAGCATGAAATCGTAAAATCCTAAAACTAGAGCAGGAATCCAAAAACTAGCTGGTTCACTATCCCACCTTCAAACAGTATTTCATCTTTCAACTCCTCTCATCTTTCAACAAACACTATTTTATGCTCTTTAAAAAAATAAAAAAATTCTGTAACTCTCTTTTTAATAAGTTACACTATATCATAACTGCCAGAAAATTATTCCTACAATCTAACTTAAATCACTCCTGATAATAGCTGGGTCCTTTCTTTCTTACTTGGTCCTAATGAAAACAGTGAACAGCTGCTCACATATGGCTTTATAACTCTTTGAATTAATAATAAAGTTAGAAGTATAGGAACAGCTGTCAAACAAGTACAGACGGAGCAATGAGATAAATTTCCCAAGGGAAATGCCCTCCACAAACCTCTTACAATACTTTCTGGACAAGCATCCATCCAGCAATACACAAACCAAAACCAAAACAAAAGGACCCCTCAAAGTGCATACCCACAGAGGCCAAAAGACTTGATGATCAAGTTTAAAAAACAAACAAACAAAAACAAACAAAAAAACCAACTTATGGACAAGTTCCACAAGGAAGAGTAAAAATTAATGAAGTGAACTGCAGATACTGGGAGATACACGAGAGGAATTCAGTAGCTCCAGAGGGACTCACAGTGTCTTTACACATTTGTGAGTCAAGATGCTCATGTTTATTAAATGCCAAGTTTTATACTGCCAGGTACAAAAAATTCTTTTCAAAGTGTTATTTTTATAGAAAATATTATGACAAAGAGTACTTTTCATTTTGTTCTTTCATGCTAACAAGTCCCAGCAGGAGGACAAGAAGCCAGGAGTAGCAAGTGGGTTGGCGCCTGTTCAAAATTCTCTGCGGGGTCACACGTTAACTTTCAATCAATTCAAACATTTAAAAT
The DNA here is from genome assembly GCF_017311325.1 of Ursus maritimus. NCBI lineage: Eukaryota > Metazoa > Chordata > Mammalia > Carnivora > Ursidae > Ursus > Ursus maritimus. The sequence continues at coordinate 16,449,704 of NW_024423453.1, read as the reverse complement.
AATTTTTTTTCTTTAGAAATCATAAACATCTCAAATTACTAAAGATAATAAATAATGCAGAAAGAAGTAAGTTGAGAAAACTCAACCTCCAAGATCCAAAAGAAAGATCAATACATTTCCAGATGCTTCTTTAATGGAGGTAAAGGAAAATTAGGAAGAAGTATTCAAAATGTGTTCTTAGATCTAAGTAAAAATAAGTGAAAGCCATTAGCTTTGTATAGTAAAAAGACAAAAAACATTGTCCCCCATGCTTTAAAAACACATTCTATGGAGGTTTAAAAAAAACAAAAACAAAAACAAGTTTCAGTTGTACTAGAGCGCCATAAACCATCTACAGCCTCTCTCTCTCCACCCAATCCATTAAAGATAAAAACTTCAGAAAAAATACAACAACAAGAAAGATAACTAAGTGAGGACTCTGAAAAAGTGAAGTAGGTGAACTGTGAGGGAAGGACAAATAGAAGTGCTCTGCACAGGGTGGTAAGAGGGGCTAAATATGTTTCCTTCTCTTTTCTCTCTTCACTCAGTTTCTCCCCTTCTTCCTGTCTCATTTCCATTTTGCATAAGCAAGCTTGGTTGAAAATATCTAACAATTTCAGAGGTAAAAGTACAGGGAGTTTAAACAAGTAAATGAGAAAGACGAAAAGAAACTGCACACGAAAACTTTGCCACTAATTGCAAACTGCCACTAATCTGGGTGATTTTGTTGTTTAGTAAATCACATTAAGGACCTCACTGAAACATAAAGGCTATGGGAGCCAGATACTCCAATAACTCCTTAACTAATAAGGAAAAAAGGTAAAGAAGAAATAAACTATTCAAGTAAAAAATTATAGATGTCATGGAAAATATGAGCAACTTAAAGGCAAATGTTTTAACCAAACTTCAAACTGTATAATCAGTTGAATGGCTACATTAAAACCTGAGTTCAATTTCTAAAATATCATTACCTTACCATCATACTTTAATAAGTTTACTATGATCTGTCCTCAGAGAACTGGTTATATATGAACCTTATAAGAACATATTATTATTTAAATAAGCCTCCCTTAGATCACAAAAGTCTATAATTTAATTCAACTTAAAAATAGTTAGGGGTGCCTGGGTGGATCAGTTAGTTAAGTGTCCGACTAGTAATTTCAGCTCCAGTCATGATCTCAGGGTCATGGGACTGATTCCCTCCCCTCCCCCACCGGGGGCCATGGGCTCCACAGTTGGCAGGGAGTCCCTTGGGGTTCTTCTCCTCTCCCTCCGCCCCTCCCCACCACGAGTCCACTCTCTCACTCACTCTGTTTCTAAAAGTAATAAATAAACCTTTAAAAAAGATAGTTAATCATTTCCAAAATGAACTTTAAAAACACAACCTACTTTAGCCAGATAAACAAGTCCAGGAAAAATCTCATAAAAAATGGAAAACTTAAGAAAAAAACAACAGCAGCAATAAAAAAAATTTTTAAAAAGTAAAACTCATCAAGAAAATGATAAGAAGTCTCACCTAGAAAATTCTTCGTATCTCATTAAAATATTTTATATTTTTTCTGATTTACCAAATTCCTTAAATAATTTAACTGTGAAGACAAAAAAATGCTTTGAATAATTTAAGGAAACTGCTTAGAAAATCCCTGCCATTCTTACTCCGGCATAGCAGAACTGGGAAAAGATAAAGGAATATGGATAAAGGAAATGAAAAACCTAAGAACGGAAGAAAGAGAAAGGGACTTTTACAGACTGGCCCCCCAAACCCAGGTGCTAAAGAAGCATATGTTCTACAAGTTTCTCAAGTGAATTTTAAATTAACCACAGGTAATAGGTGACAAAATGTCCCAATACTAAAGAAATATAAAAGGTCCAGAAAAAATGTTTTAAACAGTAAAAATTTTAAAATGAGTTTTGTCCTGATTATTCTTCTGTGGGAATTTACAAGTGAATAGTCAAACAGAAGGATTCTTTTGTTATATATGCATATATCACCAGGACCTTGTATATTACAGATGCTCAATGTCTAGTAAAGGAATAAATTAATAGGCAGACACATATTTCTCTTATATTATTTTAAAGATAAAGTGGCAAAAGAGGGAGAAATAGCAGGGGGATGGGCTGGTAGGAGGTGAGATGGGAAAAATAGGAGAACGTTAGGAATAAACCAGCATGTGTGGTCAGACCTAATGAAAAAATGTTGCTAACATGTCAGTGTACAAAAGCTATACATATGACTTGCAAGACACTTTCTAGCCCAGATCTGTCCAAACAGTTGGATCATAAACGCAAACCATTTCCTCTGATGGTTGGTTGACAATAAAAATTTTTGCGTAATAGAAAGAAAAACCCTCCCCTGCCAAGACTGGAGAGATGTTCCAAATTTTTGTGAAATAGGAAGCAAAGGGAGGAGGTCCCAGAAAACTGAGCAAACTTGTATAAGCAAATTTCCTAAGGACCTTCAACTCTGGTCGTGAGATACAGACCAGAAAGAAAGTTCCCACACGGAAGAAAAACCAGTACTGGCCAGAGAGTCAAGATGTTGGGGTGGGGAAAGAAGATTACTACTGATGCTTTGGCTTGAGGCAACAGGTATGAGGAGAAAGCCCTGACAGAGGAAAGGGGATTATCAGAAAATAAGTCTTACAACACAGTCCTTACGCTCAATATTTAGAAAAAGAATGAAAGATGTTACCTTAATAGTTAAAACTTGTCTTGGAATGCTGAATGTGCTACATGTAACAACTGAGCGTATGAATGTTAGTGGGACAGAACCAACTTAGGAACAAGGCCTGAAAGATACCACAAGACAATTCTGGGAAATAAGCTGCCTAGAAAAATAAGACATATATTTTAGGAATGTACCGAGTTCAGTGAGACAGGTCAAGCAAGTCTCAGGAACTAAGCAAGCCTATGTGTAGACTGCTGAGCAAATCTTGACTATCCTAAAGTAGAATTTGCGTATCTTTTATAACTTCTGATAGGTATGAGGGCGCACGTGTTACAGTATCAACAAGAGAGCCAGACTCCCATAGGTATAGTTGGTAGAGGTTTTAATATCAAATATCCATTCACTTTCTCATTTATTTATTCAGTCATTCACTCTGATATATTCATTTTACTGCAAGGTTATGTTTGGAGTGTCTGGCCAGGCTCTAGGACTATAGGTAAGTATACAGAATGAGGTACGGAGAATGAACAAGACTGACATGGTCTCTTCATCAGTGAGCTTACTGCCTGGAAGAAGAGGCAGACATTAAACAAATGCATTAATAATTGAATAACATGAAAGAAGAGATGCATTTGAGGATAATGACAGAATTATACTGAGGGACCTGAATTTTACTCCAGATTCTACTCTGATAAAAGAGACCCATTTTAGCTTCCCTAATTTGTGACTTGAGCAGTTACTATTCTCCTTCCTGGCTTCCTTTCTTTGGTATCTCTAGGAAAATCTGAAGTTGTGTACATTAGACATCCTGACACTTTACCAAAAAGGTAAAGCAATAAGACAGTTAAACATGGATTTAAAAAAAAAAAAAAAACACGGAGAACAAATTCTACATGTGAGGAACATATGCACCATAAGTGTGCAAAAAGGTTGAATTCAGAAGGACTGGGTCGCTTAAACCCTGCCCATTCTAAAGAAAGGCCTGGCCATTGGCACTCTTCTGGGAGATAATCTCTAGCCTTTTAAATATTGTGCCTGATAAGAGTGTTTTTGTACTTGAAGCCTTAGGCTAAGCTATACCAGTTTGACCAGATAAGCTTACCCTGACAATGTGATTTAAGAACATCTGTTTTTGCTCTGGAAAGGACTGGAATCTAAGTAGCTAAGTCAGACAAGAAGATGATGTACGTCTACATGACTGATCCCCAATAAAACCCTGGACACGAAAATTCAGATGATTCTCCCTGGTCAATAACACTTCACACATATTGTCACATCATTTCAGGTAGAATTAAGTATGTTCCCATGTGACTCCATTGAAAGAGGACACCTAGAAGAAGCTTGTGCCTAATTTCTCTGACTTCACCCCATGGGTCTTTTCCTTTTGCTGATATTGATTTGTATCCTTTTACTGTAATAAATCATAACCATGAGTATAATGGCCTCTGAGTCCAGTTAGTCATCCTAGTGAATCAAGCCTGAGGGTGGTCTTGGGGCTCCCCAACAGGCAGATGATTACATTATTAAAAAACTAGAATTCTCTAGAACTCATATTCTCACAAACTCCCTTCCTACCTCCTAGCACCCATCGATAGCCTTGGACATCAGAAAAAAACTTTTATCTCAGGACTTTAAACTTATTTTATAAATTTACCTCCAGCTTATAGCGCAGTTCTCAGACATCTGCTAATTTTCAGATTAAGTTTAATCACTCTACCATATTTTTCCCACTTTAACATTATATCCTATTCCACCTTATAGCACTTGTCTTTCTATTAGGTCAAAACCAGAAGGTTCATTCTTAATACCCAAAACAAAACAAACAAACAAACAAAACAAACCTACATAAAAAAACTACAAAGCATTTCTCTGAAAAGCACATGAAATTCTGATGCAATTTTAACATGGGACATTGGAATACATTCCACCCTGTGGCTTGGACGTAAATCATTAAATATGGGATGCCGCCAAATAGGGACGCCTGGGTGGCTCAGTTGGTTTCGCATCTGCCTTCGGCTCAGGTCATGGTCCCAGGGTCCTGGGATCCAGTCCCACATCAGGCTCCCTGCTCAACAAGGAGCCTGCTTCTCCCTCTGCCTGCTGCTCCTCCTGCTTGTGCTCTCTCTCTCCCTCCCATTCTCTCTCTCATAAATAAATAAATAAAATCTTAAAAACAAACAAAAAAACCCTGCCAAATAAAGACTTTTGTTTCTGGCCAATGAGTAAAAGAGGTAAGATGTACCTTTCTGTCTGAAAATTTTAAAGAAACTGAAGAAACTGACAAAATTTATGAACATGAATTCTCAGAACATAACAACAAAGGACAATGATCCCTGAGAAAAAAGAAACCCACTAGCTGATTATATTCAACCAGTCGCTTGGAAAAAGGTCACAGGTTATAGTAATGAAGAGGAAACATGGCCAAACCCACAGGCTTCCTGAGATGAGAAAATAAAGGTAGGAGTATGGGGAAGCCAAAGAGACTAGGTATCACAGAGCAGAGGATTAGAGATAAAAGAAATCCATAGTAAGGGAACTCCTGAATTCTGATGAGGGTCTCCTTCATATATCCTGTTATCAATGCACACATGTGAGAAAAACAAAATGAGACAGGGGAGGGTGGGTGAGAGAGGCCAGAGACCCAAAACGAATAGAAGGAACAGTGTCTGCTCTCAACAGGAATCTCATAATTTACCACGCATTAGGTAGAGTACTGCAAAGGATCTTATCCCAATACTAAGGAAAATTTAACCCCAGACAGAACACTGTCTTGGTCCCATCTAAGAAAATTAAAAGGCAAGACGCCCCCCCCCCCAATAATCAAACTATTTCCAAGTACCTTAACCACATCCCAGAACAAACTTTAGGAGCATTTTTATGAATATAAAAATTATCCAGCTACCAACAAGGTAAAATTCAAAATTTCTGGAATTTAATAAAAAAGTATCGGGCATGCAAAGAGCAGGAGAAAAGACAGCCCATAAGAAGAAGATCAAAAAACTGAAGCTGATCCAGAAATTAAAGATGACAGAATAAACAAAGACATTAAAACAGTTGTTATAAATGTATTCCATAAAGTCAAATAAACACTGAAAACACTAGAAAAGAAAATATAAAAAGGTTAAAATCAAATTTCTAAAGAAGAAAACTAATTTAATGTCTATAATTTTAAAAATGCAATGGACAGGACTAATAGCAGATTAGATATTTCGGGGGGGGGGAAGGTTAGTGAACTGGTAGGCACAACAGACATTACAAAAAGAAACAAAGAGAAAAATAAAAGAATAAAATGAACACAGCATGACTGAACTTTGGGACAATCTCAAGCAGACAAATGTACATATACATTTTGAGTCCCCAGTGAGGGAGGGAGGCAAGAAACAAACTAAATATAAGAAATAATGGCCAAGATTCCCCCCCCCAAATTTAATTAAAACTATAGACCCACACATAAAAGATTATCAATGAACCAGCATAGGAAAGATGAAGAAAACTACCAAGGCACATGGTAACTGAAATGCTTAAAACCAGTGATAAAGAAGAAATATTGAAAGCAATCAGAGGAAAAAAGATATATGGAAACAACAGATTTCTTTTCAAAACTACTGCAAGAAAGAAGAGTGGAGCAAAAGCAACTTGGGGGGAAATGAGAAATGAAAGATAGGACATCACTACTGATCCTGCAGACAGTAAGATGATAACAGAAATCTATAAATGACTAACTCCGTCAGTCCAACTATTAAGGCAAAATGGACCGATTCCTTAAAAGATACAAACTATCAAAATTCACTCAAGAAAAAAATAAATAACTTGAATAGTCCTATATTTATTTAAAAATTAAACTGTACTTACGTCTTCAAATAATGAAAATTCTAGGCCCAGATGGTTTCAGTGGAGTACATTTAAGGAAATAATACTAATTCAACACAATTTCTTGCAACCCATAAATGATAAGAGAACACTTTCCAACAACTTTCATAATGCCAGCATTCCCCTAATACCAAAACCGGATAAAAAACTTCAAAAATAACTACAGATCATTATCTCTCATAAACATGTATGTAAAAATTCTCAACAAAATATTAGCAAATAAAATCCAGCAATTATATAAAAAGGGTACTATATCACAGTCAAGTGAAATTCACCCAGAAATACAAGACTGATTCAATACTGAAAATCAGTGTAATTCACTATATTGACAAACTAAAAAAACACATTATGATCATTTCAAAGATGCTGAAAATGCATTCAACAGAATTCAACATCCATTTAGGATTTTAAAAAAATCTCTCAGCAAACTAGAAATAAAAAGGAACTTAACCTAAGAAAGAACTTCTTAAGGAAAAAAAAAGCTAGCATAATACTTAATGATGAGGGAAGTAATAAAGAGTTGCTGTTCAACAGGTATGGAGTTTCAGTTTGGGAGAGAAAAAAGTTCTGGAGATCTGGAGATGGATGGTGATAGTGATTGCACAGCAATGTAAGCATATTTAATGCTGCCAAATTGTACATGTAAAAATTGGTTAAAATGGTAAATTTTATGTTATGTATATTTTACCACAGGTTAAAAAAAAAAACCAAACACTTTTCCCATTTGAGGTTCTCACAGATGTAAGCTATAATTGTAGCTTCTATAATGCTATGGTTACAAACACAATAGTTAACTCTAACTAGGGGGAAAAAATCAGTCAAAGACCTAAATTAAAAGCTAAAACTATAATCTTAAAATGTAAGGTAAATCTTCATGAACTTGGATTTAGCAATGGTTTCTCAAATGTGGTACCGGAAGTACACACAACAAAAGAAAAAACATACACTGGACTTCATCAAAATTAAAAACTTGTGCCTCCAAGGTCACTATCAAGAAAATGAAAGAGGCAGTCCACTGAATGAGAGAAAATAATGCAAATCATATCAGACATCATGTATCTGATAAAGGACTTTATCCAGAATATGTAAGAATTCTTACTACTCAATAATAAAAAGACAAATAACCCAATTAAAAATGGGCAAAGTGTCTGAAGAGATACTTCTTCAAAGAACATACACACAATGGCCAACAAGCAAATGAAAAGATGCTCAATATCATTAGCCACTAAAGAAATGCAAATAAAAAACCACAATGAGCTATCATTTAATACCCACTAAGCTATCTATAATTAAAAAGATAGATAATAATGAGTTTTAGTGAGGGCATATAGAAACAGGAACACTCTATACACTGCTGGTGGGGATATAAAATGGTGCAGTCACTTTGGAAAACTGTTAGTTCCTCAAAAGGTTAAGCAGAGTCACCAATGACCCAGCAATTCTATTACTAGATATAGATCCCAAAGAACTGAAAACAGGTGCTCAAACAAAAACTGTACACAAATGTTCAAATGCACCTTTAATTATGATAACCAAAAAGTAAAAGCAATCCAAATCTATGACTGGATAAATCAAATGTGCTACATCCATACAACAGAATTATTTAGCAATTAATTGGCAATAAGAAGCAATAAAGTACTCATACATGATGCACGGATGAACCTTGAAAGTTTTATGCTAAGTGAAAGAAACCAGTCACAAAGAATCAAATATCTTATATTCCATTTATATGAAATGTCTAGAATAGGTGAATCTGTAAGAGATATAAAATAAATAAATGTTTGCCTAAGGCTGGTGAGGATGGGCAGGTTGGGAAACGATGGGTAAAGGGTACAGGGTTTCCTTCTGGGATGATAAAAATGTTCTAAAATTGACTGCAGTAATGGCTGTACAGCTCTTTAAATATTCTTGACCACAAAAATTCACCCTTTAAATGATTGAACTGATATGTGAACTGGATCTCAATAAAGCTATTACCAAAAAATAAACATGTATTTATATGGGTAAAAGAACTATTTCTGAAAAATAAGAACCTTCATGAACCAAAATGCTTCACAAAACATTCAGTCATTTAACAAACTTCTATCATTTAGTTATTACCATTTGCCAAAAAGTGGGGATACAAACATGAACAAGACAAAAGGTCCACAGGGATATATGTGTATTTTGTGTATTAGGTATATTATGTCCCCAAGGCATGTACGTGTATTTTTTATGTGTGTGTAAGGGATCACATTACAAGATCTTTGCTAACCGAGACATCAGAAAACAATTTTTCAGGCAGAGAAGACAACACATGCAAAAACAGGAGTGGTTCAACAAGACAAGAGCATAGTAGAAAGAGAAAGTGAAGAAGGAGGCATGAACCAGGTTACGAATAGCAAGCTAAAGAGTTTAGACTTCATTCTAGAGATGATCAACAGGTAGTCATGCTGATGGCTGTTAGCCAGATCAGTAATTTCTGTCGGAAAAATTACTCAACGAAGTGTTGGGAGGATTAAAGAACAAGATCAGATGGGTGTGCAATTACTCCATATCTGTACAAGGTAAAGTAAAGATGTGTAGTTCTGTAAAAGAACCACATCAACCCTACCGATGAGTTCTTTATGCTAAATGAAAATCTGTGTTTTTAGCAAAGACTCACCAAGTATTTATTGAGTACCAACCAACTATAACATACAAGTGCAGCATATGCCTCTCTGATAATCTAAACGTTATTTATAGATTCAAAAGAAGACACACATCAGAAATAGCAAATTAAGAGCTTTCCTTCCTTCTATCATCTGAAAGGAAGAGTGTCTGATTTCACCAAAGTTAACCAGGATCAGAACTGAGAACAGAAACTGTTGACCTTCACACTAACTTTTGTATCTCTCTCATTCCTCCTCTAGACTGTAAGCCTGAGAAAAGTAAGGTATAAAAGGAAAAGTGGAATGAAAGAGTTAAACTTCTAAAATATTTAATACAGTTAAAACTACAATCTTGATTTTGGCACAGAGTATTTCCTGGTTAAAAGTAATCTACTTTCCCAAATGTGCTTTCCTGTTCAATTGTTATTACTTAAAACTATAAAAATGCATAAGAGAAGTTGGCAGGGAAGACTGGGATCTTGGGAGTGATAGAAGACACTCTTCTGTCTAGACAACAAGAAGCAAAATCAAAAGAAACCGAATTCAAAAGCCCTGCCAAGAACCAATATGGAATTAATAGAATTTCCACAGGTTGTATATCTATTCCAAAAAAAGCAATCTGTTATTTAGTAAAGCATCACAAAACCCTCAATCCTTTGAATCTGTAAAAAATAAAGGACACACAAAATACAGTACTGTTTTTAAAGAATAGAAACTCAAATTCCTTCTAATTATCCTGAGGGTACATGAAGAATGAAATGTAATTACAGTCAATTAAACTATTTAACTCAAATCTCTGCACGAGAAAAGTAATGCTAATGAGCTCATCCTATGAAATTCAACTGCCTTGTCACATTCTGATGTTCTATTCTCATCTGAAAAGATGCCAAATGAAAATACATCAGTAAATTTTGAATATGTAATTAGTGAAACAGACAGTCTTTTGATTATTCATATAATTAAGTTTGCTACCTTTTTAAAATGGGAGTAAATGAGGTATGTTTATTTAACTAATGACATTTGGTATACACTCAACTTGACTGCAGCCTACCTCTAAGTTTAACCTGGATCCAAGCTTACAAAGAGGTTTCGGGCTATACAATTAGTCTTGAGGCTCTGGTTGCAGTTCACTTTACAAAAGTGGGTTCACATGAAAGTAGAGCCCTCTCTTTTTATTGGCTTTTAGCTTATTCTGAACCAAATGTCCAAATTCTGAAAACTGCAATCCAAAAGCAATACCAGAAGTATAAAGATGGATTATTTCCAAATAATGAAACAACCTAAAACTACATAAAATGAAATAGGGAAAGCCTGGAGGGTGAGGGTGGGGATGGTTTAAGATACATAAATGGATTAAACTTGATGGTAATCAATCTGTATATATTTGGTTAAGAATGCCATTTATCAGTGATAATTGCTATGGTATTCATAAAATGACTTATTGCAAAGATAATATGTAAACACAACTATTAAAAGCATTGTATTTTTTTTTTTTTGGTTACCTTAATAAAAAGAGAATTTTCAATAGATCAAGAAAGCAACATGTGTTGGCAGAAAATATAAAGGACTACTTTGTATCCGTCCAGAATAGACAGCTTAGCACTATTACATGCATCTTTATTCCAAAATTGTTAAATTCACTGAACAAACAGTAAGTTAAAATTCACTAATGTTAAAATTCACTAAAGAAACAACTTGCTTTATAAAACATGAAGAATCTGAAGAATGTCACATGAAGGTAATAATAGACTATATGATACTTTAGAACAGAAGGAGGATGTAATATTTAAACATACGTGAAATTGACTATCTGGTTTTTTCTTGAAAATGATAGTTTTTCACTTGTCCATTGAACAAATATTGGTTGGACATCTATTATGTGCTAGGATAAAAATAAAAGGATAAAAATAAAAACAACTTCTGTTCTCATGGAACTTAAAATCCCTTAAAAAAATCATCTAGTTTACACCCATTACCTAAAATTTTAACATTTTTGTAGGAAGGAGAAGATATATATAATTGACAGTTCTTTTTCATTTTCTTTAAAGATTATCCAGTATTATTCCTCATTTTCAGTCAAGAAATTACACTCTAGTGGCAAACAGAGAAGGACTAAAGTAAAAATCAAATGAAATTTTACTTAAGCTCTTTGTAATTTTAAATTTTTATCACATATTTATAGATCAAAACAATCTTTACGGGGGGGAAAAAAAGAGCTTAATAACATTTGACCCAAGCTTTAAAACCACATATTTTAGTGTGGTAATTCCACTTCTAGGAATCATAAATGCAAAGATTTGCATATAAATGTGTGTATAATCATATTAGAGAAAAACAGAAAAAAAACCAGATATTTGAGAATGGAAGGATAAAACAATTACAGTTCATCCACTAACAGTGTATTATACAGTCCTTAAAAGAGGTTTACTGAGAAATTTTAAAGTACAATGTTTACCATATAATTTTAAATGAATAAAGCAAAATATAAAACCATATGTATCCTAAGATTAACTATATTAAAATACTTATATGCATAGAAAAACCACCTATCAAAATTTTAAAAATTTATTGGAACTATAACAAAAATGTTAACAGTTGTTATTTCTGGGTGAACAATTGAAATTTCAAAATTCATACTGGCATAGTCAAAGATTCTGAGGATTCCTATAGTAAAGAAATACATTTGATTTTAATAACCAGTCAATTGTAAAATGCATTTGACTTTTAATACACTAATTGGTGTAATCACCAATTCAAAAGGTCCACAAAAAGGAAACATTACATTTAAGTACGTGGCTAACACTTACGGTCTCCTGAAATTAATAATGCATATTATAATTGGCAATATTCCCATCTTAAGACATTTCTTTTAAACTTAAATATAACTAGGCAACTGTGATTTAGAAGTTTTAATTTCACACACTGAAATCTTTTCTCAAAAGATGCTGAATGCTCAATTTACTATTAAAAAATGTTCACAATTAACTATCTACTTGAAACAGGTTTTCTATAGCAAAGTACGTAGTAAACCTTCTGCAGAAATAACTTGGGAGATATTTTTGTTGATATAATAGTCTGAAAGCAGAAGAGTAAAGTTTAGGAATCCAATTATAGAAATGTTGACTTCTCAGGAAAATTTTTACAATCTGAAGTGAACATAAAAAGCAATGTAAGAAAAGTATTTTGACCAGGACTAATCACTCCGGAGCTCATGAGTAACATCACAGTACACCATGGCCTTAGGCCAAGTAATAAAGTGCCAAATGGAAAATGGCACAAGTCCATGGATTGTAAATACTGTATCAAAAGAAAATAAAGGGAAAAAAATCTTTCATTAGAGCAATTAAAAATGCAGTTGTAGTACCAGTCCCCGTGATGAATGAATCAGTTCAGCAATTCCAAGAGTGGAGAGCCACTGTTTAAACACATTCTCCACTGGCAGTCATTTTAAGTTGAAAAAACTTACTGTGTGTTTCTTTAGTTCCTAAACTTTTTTAAACACTAAAGTGTTTTTGAATGGTGTAGTTGGTTTATAACCCTATCTGCTGAAATTTTCGCATGTGGCATTTGATGACTAGGCATCTACTTGACCCATTATATTATGCGGCAGTAGCCAATAAAATACAGGTAAATACTACAAGTAAAAGTACTCATGCCAATGTGCCCGAACTTTAGACCATAAATTCCAAAGAAATGAAAAGCTTCTATTAATCCAACATCGATCATTCATTATTCCATAATTCCTGTTGTCAAGTTATTCATACAAAATTAGCACATTGTGTTACACAGCTTCAGTAAAACCCCAAAATTAAGCTGTAATTTCATTAGTGAATTTGGAAAAGTTTCAAAAAAGAATTTAAAATCACATAAAGTTGCCTAAACTAGAAGCTACTCCTTAGGGATGTTCCTACCTCTAGGCATTGTTTCCCACCTTAATTTACAAAACAATTGTCTTCTATAAGAAGTTAACAAGCTTCTTTGCCACTTAAACTTTTGCTAACTATCCCAATATAATGTAGGACATGCCATCAATGCTTTGTTTCAATGTTCATTTTCCAGAAATATTAATATATCCAAAGAGAACTATAAGGCCATTTTTTCCCAGAATGTTAGGCCCACTCAGGTGATAACCTGGCAGATGATTCACCCATAAAAGGTAGCTTCTGTTGCCCTTGTGGTGATTTGACTGTGAACTTTGCAAAGCAGGTCAATGATGAAAACGTAAAACCTAGCGCTCAAAACAACAGACATGCGTTATTTCTGACAATTCTAAGAGTTAACGGGGTGGCTTTTCTGGTCTGGGTAAACTTCTGGTCTGGGGTGAGGTAGTTTAGCATGGTATCTGTCACATGTTTGACAACTGGCGGGGTGGCTGAAAGGAGGGGATCTCAGCTAAGAGGGCTCACTTCTGCTCCACATGGTCTCTCATCCTCCAAGAAACTAGCACAGTTTTCTTAGCATAACTAATTCAGGGTTTCAAAGAGCAGCAAGAAAAGGCAAGCCCCAGTGGTTCCAAGCCTGATTGCATCATGATTGCTAATATTCTATTAGCTATTAGCCAAAGCAAGTTACATGGCCAAGTACAAATTCAAAGGATGGAAAACTTGACTTCATCTCTTTTATGGTAGGAGCTACAATATTGCAGGGCAAAAAGGGCAGTTTGTACAGTGATGGGAAGAATCTGCAGTCACTTTCTGCAATCTACCACACTGTAAAATGCAGAAGGTATCCACTCCACATGGTCCATGGCCAAATAAATTTCCATAATAGCCCTCTTTTGACACTGCAGCAAAGAAATACAACTGATTTTATTTAAACCAGCATTTCCCAGACTTATCTGGCCACAAAACACATTGTCCAAGAACACTTTTAAAAGTAAAAACAAACAAAAAAAGCAAAACAAAACAAAATAACAAAAAAAAAAAAGTGAAAACAAATCCACTGATTTCTCCCCACTGTATCATTCCACACAGTCTATTCCACTGATTTATTATCCTTTTAGTCTCTTTAAGTTTTTTGTTTCTTTGTTTTAGCTTACAGCAATTAAAAAACATTAGTTAATGACCAAGAGAACTATTAATATATACACGATGGGGCAAAGGGCACAAAACTCTGCCTGACTCTCTCACAAGGCTCTGAGTTTTCAATTAACTGTAATGTTAGAGCTTTTACAAGGGAGTATCTTGGAAGCAATAAGACTAACTCAAAAGAGAAAAACTAATGGAGTGATATGATAGAAGCAAAGGAAAAGAACAGTCACAAGATTCCATTCTTCCATCAGTGCTCTCCTAAAACTGTCAGAGAGCAATCTGTAAACTTTCCTCAAGCTACACTAAGATACAAACCTCCTGATGATCAAGACAAATTTAACAGTCCATCCCCTATCCCAATATAATGTAGGACATGCCGCCAATGCTTTCAGTGTTCATTTTCCAGAAATATTAATATATCCAAAGAGAAGTATAAGGCCATTTTTTTCCAGAATGTTAGGCCCACTCAGATGATAACCTAGCAGATGATTCACCCATAAAAGGTAGCTTCTGTTGCCCTTGTGGTGATTTGACTATGAACTTTGCAGAGCAGGTCGATGATGAAGAAAATGTAAAGGAACCTGAGGAAACACCAGGCATCAATAGTAGAGGCAGCATAACTAGAAGATTTTTTTTTGTTCTAAAATTAGCCTAGTAAACATTTTCTTATAAGACTAAATATGCAATTAGCATACAACCCAGCAGTTGTACTCTTGTGCATTTATTCCGGAGAAACAAAAATTTACATTTACACAATACCTGCACATGAATGTTCATAGACGGTTTATTCATAATCACCCCAAGCTAGAAACAGATCAGATGTCTTTCAACAGATGAATGGTTAAACAAACTACGGTACAGCCATACCACGGCATATTACTCAGCAACAGAAAGGAACAAACTACTGCTACACATAGCAACTTGGATGAATCTCCTGGAAATTATGCTAAATGGGGAAAAACTAATACAAAATGGCTGCTACTATACAATTCCATTGTATAACACTTCTAAAATGACAGAATTTTAGAACTGGGTGCGGGAACACGCTAAGTAGGGTTATGAAGGGGCAAAGCTAGGGATCATCATGGTAACAGAACTATTCTGTATCTTGATTCTTGTGATGGACACACAAACCTTTATAAGTATTAAAAGTGCACAGAACTAAACACACACACACAAGTACAAGTAACATTGTAGAAATCTGAATAAGATCAGTGATTATATCAATATGAATATACTGCTTGTGACACTGTAGTATTGCTTACAAGATTGTTTACACTGGGGGAAAAGTGAGTGAAGAATATACAGGATCTCCCTAAAGTACTTCTTACAACCTCACTGAAGCTCCAATTACATCCATAAAAATTTTAATTAAAAAAAAAATGTTTCTTAAAGTTTAGCCTAGGTAGGTTGTTTCCCTGAAGTCTCAGTTTCTTTCAGAGTTCAAACAGTGTAGCTAGCATGGGAGTACAAATGACTTACATTTGGTACATCAATTGCTACTTCCCTCATGGCACTGGGCCTGATGTCATTCATCCCCTGTAAGAAATCATTCAGAGTAATCTTCACCAACCCAGCTATCTTGCTATCAGAGAGATTAGGCTGTTTCTTCAGGACTCTCCGTAAGGCATAGAGACCTGTAAAGAGAAAAGTAATACAAGATTTATCTTCTGCCCCATAAATACAGATTGAACCATTACCAAAAAACTAATAATAAATCCAAACTTCATACATATTATAGCATTTAAAATTGGTTGTGCTTGTGTGTATATATGGAGGTGGGGAGAGGTATCTCAAGAATATGGGAGATGAAGGCAAAAATCCAAATGCTTAATTTGGGCAGTAAAAATATGACAAACTGATATGATATATGAAAAGACAGATACTTTATAAACATGAAATAAAACTTGCAAAACAACATCCACAAAAAATACCATAAAGAGTTATCAAAATAACCTAGGGAATAACACACCTCTTGCTTCCGCCCTTTTTATTAATACATTCAACCCAGAGTTATAAATTTTATAAGGTATTGGCAGAACATCTTAAAGGAAATATTCAGTTGGCAGTTGGAAATGTGGTTTTGGAATGCAAGAAAGAATCAGACTTTAGAGTGGTGTGCATACACATGAGATCTGATATTACAGGAATAGGAGAGAGCTATAAAAAGAGTCTAGAAAGAGACCAGGTATGAAAGAATGGGAGCTAAAGTCTCATTCCTAAGAAAGCCCATCATTTGAAAAGCATAAGAAGAAGTGATGCTTTTAAAAGAAGACAGAATACAAAGAGATGGAGGAGTGGAATCAGAACAGTAAAATACTGCAGGAGCCAAAGAGATGTTCAACCAAGTCAAATTTAGAGAAATCAAGAACAACTTGCAAGAGATCATGTAGACCTGGAAAGTGACACATGCAAATTCTTTGGTTTTGCTATTGCTTGCAGTTTAAACACTGACAAAACTAAATGTCCTAATTCTCCTTCCTTTACAGCTAAGTTGCCAGGCTTAGAGCCCTTTGATCCGTGACAAAGACCTCTAGGCAGCAAAGTCCCTATCTATGTGCTCTTTGCCTTAGAGTCTTTAGTAAAATGAGACTTTTGTGTTCCAGTTAATGAAGAAGGTCCATTTAGAAGAATTCTGGTCTCAGAGACCCCTCAGAAATTCAGTCTGAATATCCGAACTTGTCCTGGGACACCAGCTAGCTCCATCATGTTAACGGTCTTTTGTATAACACAAGGATGCTATGCCTCCAAGAATTTTTTACAAAGATAAAATGATACCATAACTATCATTTTACTTGCTTTCACTTCTTTGAACTTTTATAGAGAAACAGAAGCATCGAGGCAAGGAAGGCAGACACAAACTCCCAGAACAGAAGGCAAGGTATCTTTGACCAGTAAGAAAAAAAAGGGAATAGCTCAAGGATATTCAGAAAATCAATCTATAGTAATCTTTTCCAGGAAACTATCAGTGTGAGTCTAAATTCATGGAGGACTCTGAGATAGTAGGCTAAACTGGAAAAATAGCTACACAAGAAGAAATCCTTCTTCATGTCACTCTGTGAAAAGGGAGGCTCAAAGAACTGGTGCAAATGCTGCTGCTCTGACTACTTCTGTTGCTGTAATATTCTGGCCTTTGACTGTGACCCAAGGATTTTTTTTTTTTTTTTTTTTAAGTAGGCCCTAAGCCCAATGTGGGCCTGAACTCACAATCCCAAGATCAAGAGTCACATGCTCCAATGACTGAGGCAGCCAGGCACCCCATGACCCAGGAATACTGTATTTTCTGCAAGCACTTGGAAAACTTACTAGCTTCCAGGCAGGGTAAAAGTGCAGACCCTTCACAACTCTTAACACAAAAATAAAAGTTAATATTAAATTAGACTGTTTCACTGCCTAACATAAGTTTTAGTTAAATGCTACAGCAGCATAAAAAAAAACCAAATAGATAAAACTGCAGTAACTAAGGTCCTGTGTTGTATTAAACAGCACGTTGGTGGCCCAAAAGAACTTAAGGAATTCCTATAAAATCTTACATAAGTGGAAGTAATCAAATGACCAGAAGAATCTGATTCTTCTTCATGTCTCAAATGGCTCTCTGGCAATACTGGTCAATATTTTTAATTTAAACCAGATACCTCACTCTTACCAGAACTGAGATACTAAAAACTGAAGCAAAGGAAGTCGTCAAATAATTTTCCTGCCACATTTATGACATGTAAGCATAAAGCCTGACAAGGAAGAAGACCAATTATTTTCATGTGAGGAAGGGATTTGGAAAAAAGACAATATAAGGTTTAAAAAGCATATACAATATTATAAGTGTATATTTATAAAATAGCAAAACAGCCATGATTTCAAATGCAAACTACAGAATTTAGAGGGGGGCAAAAATTTCCACATCTATGAAGACAGCAAGAAAAAAGGAGTGATTCCCAAAGACAGAAAAGGCAAAAAAAAAAATAAAAATAAAATAAATACAGTAGTTTTCAAAAGTTAAGAAATAATAAAACAGACTAATTCTGTGATGAACACAGCACAATTTAACATATCCAACCAATATGTAATATATATTTACCTACTATTTCTCAAATAAACTTAAAATTAAAAGATGACAGTGAGCCACTACTGAGTATATCAATCAAGAGTTGAAAAATAAAGGTTTGAAGTAAAGTCATTCAAGCTAGTAAAGACAGTAGATTAAATCCAAGCACTTACTTTTGTTCCCTCCTAAAATCCCACTACAATGAGTTATAAAGGGAATTTTAAAGAAACATAAATCTGGAAGGGCAAATAGAGAAAACAATATAATAGCAACGAAAATTTTGGAAACTGGACAGCAAATAAACAAGTAGTGACTGAATATAACTGACCCAGGAAAGCTGACACACATACAGTGAAAAAAATCTCAGAGGAACCAGATTTATAAACCAAATTTATAAACCAGATTTATGCCAATAGATGCCCCTCTTATTCACCCTACCCACATATAATCAAAAAAGCTCAAAGTTGGACAGCATAAATCACTTCTGGAAAAAGAAATCGGGGTTAGAAAGAGAAAAATGGAAGGTCAGGAGAGAAGTCTTTTAGGAAGCAGTTAGATCATCAAGATCCCCTCCCTAATTGCATGGAGTCAGATGACTTTTCCTGTACCCCACCTCTGAAGATGTCTTCTCTGCATAAGTAACACAAACCGTTTCTGAATTGAGGGAACGCAAAGCACAGTTAAAGACAAGGGAATCATACTGAATAGAGATATTAGTGAGACTCCCCACTCCTCCATTCTGTTCTTCCTTGCTGCTCCGAGTTTACCATCAGGATACACCTGCCACATATGAAGTTAAAAGATCCTTCTCCTAGACAGGTACCAGCCCAAGAGGAAAGACTAAGGATACTGACAGGTTTGTTCACCCAAGGAAAGGGTCCGTGCGGAACTCACTACACGGAAAACCACAAACTCACATGCCCCAACAGTCAGAGCACCTACTCAATTTTTAGGAGCTCCACTTTTAAATATGAGAAAACACCCAAAGATCACTAGATATCTAAGGATGCTTTCTAACAAGCACTATGAAGAAACAAAATACATAGAAAAAAAAAAGCAACCTAGAAGAACCAGGGATAATATAAGAAGAAACAAATACAAAGAATAGTGGTGCCCTGAAAAATGATTTGGGTAATTTAAGGATTGCAAGCAGTTGGGACCGAGAGAAAGGCTAGCAAGTTTTTGCCGCCCCTCCCCAATAAAACCAAGAACTAGTCTTGAAATAGAAGTAAACAATCTCTCAAGATGAGCTTCCAATGAAGATTAATAGGATCAACAAGAGATGCTGAGCAGAAGCTGAGATAACCCTAGAGCCCACTGTGACCATGTAGAGGTAGCAAGGAATGGAGCATACAGTTAGCGCGGAAGATCTCGTAACCAAAACACTCTATTTCTTTCTTGTAATTGTCTTCCTCTTCTGTCCATTTCTGCCCAATCTGTATTAAATATTCTGTTTTCTAGGGCCTATTATTTTTTAATGACAATGCCTTGCTTGTTATTTTTGAACCTTTCCTCATTTCTAATTTAAGAATTTCAGGTTATAAATTCCCCTATTAGCAGTGCTTTAGCTATATACCACAAATTTTAATATATCTACATTGTTCAGTCCTAAACAGCTTTTCATTTGCATATTATAATTCAACCAATGAGTTATTTAGAGTTTTGTAATTTACAAATTACAAAATTTTCTAATTTATTGATTTTTAATTTAAATGAATTTTTTGGTCAGAGAATAAGGGCTGTATTAAATGAAATCTTTTGAACTGTAAATTCATAAATGTTTTATGTGTACTTCAATATATATTTTTTGGTTTCAGTATTCCAAACATACACCCATTAGTTCAAGTTTTTTTATTTTTTGTTCAAATCTTCTCTATCCTCAACCACTGAAAGAGATGCATTAAAATTCTCTCACTAAAATGTCTGCTTTGTTCGTTTCTCCTTGTAGTTACAGAAAGTTTTGCTTTACACATTTCACAGCTACCTTTGTTACGTCTCCCCAATGAACCGAACGTTTTATCAATATGCAGTACTCATCTTTATCTGCAGGGATGCTTTTTGCCTTAAAATTCCTTGAACTAATGTTAATGTGGCTATAGTCTAAGCCCTACCATCTCCTTTTCTTGTGTTCTTTCAGACTGATTGATTTTTGTTTTGTCCTTTCTACATTCCATTTTGCCTTCTACTAGTTTTGAAGTTATATGACTCGTTTTCTATTATTTTAGAAATTATACTGGAAATGTTAATACATGTATTTACATTAACAGAGTATAGTGAGTCAAAGTAAAGTCAATCATGAGGCTGCCAGGAAATTAATAGGAAAAGTCTGTGAGATAGATAGCCCACATTATTCTTCTGCAGGGAGGGCTTTTAACATACAGGAGGAACATTTATTTTGTTTCGTTTTTTTAAATCTCTATTTGGTCTGTAGTTAATTCTTCTCTCGGTGTTTCATTTGTATCTTCTTTTTTCTTTCACTAAAAATACCAATAGTATGCTCCTATCTCTTGAATGGACCTTCGCCTGACTTCATAATCTTAAAAATCTTTTCAAAGAATGAATTTTTTTTAACTTTGCTGTTTTGTTCTCTATTCCATTAATCCAACCTTACATTTTTAATTTCCTTCCTCTTGGGGTTATTTTATTGATCTTTTCCAAATACTCAAGCAGAATGCAGTTATTTTTAACACTTATTTCCTAATAAAATGTATTTGTTATGATTTCATCTTTGAGAACATTTAAAACAGAATTTTTACTAACATTCTATTCTTAATACCTAATTTGCTGTATGATGTCTTTTGTAGCTCACAGAGAGCTTACTTAAATATTATCTGATTTAGTTTTCAATTGTACCACTTATTAAATTACTGACTCTTAGCTTGAAAATCATGCTTCTATACTCAGCTCTAGGGCTGAGACTGCAAACTACTTTTTAAATCCATAGTAGACTTTGCTAATGCTACCGCAAAGCTCTAGAGGGAGACAGCAAAGCTGAAGAGGACAAAAGGGACTCATTCCTTCCTGTTTATGTCCCATGGACTTACCGTCTGTTTGCTATTCCTGCGACCATCATGCTACAACCCTTAAGGGACACCAGCACAAACCGAGCAGTGCTACCTTCTCAGAAGTCTGAGTTAGCCTTCAGAGCATCAGGCTGCTACTCTTCAAGGGCTTGAGTTACAGCTCATCTTCTAGGTTTTAATAATTTCAACCGTTTCCCTTTGTTTTCCCAGCCTCAGGAGTGATAGGTCCTTCCTGTAGTTGCTACCCTGAATTACTTAGTTAACATTTTATAATTGGTTATCAATTCTTCATATGAAATTATCTCTGTAACAGTAACTGGTATAGGTTCGATCTCCTAACTGGATCATGACAGAAATAACAATCCCGTGAGATTTTTTTAGACTTACCCTTTTTCTTTCTCCTGATTATATGTATATAGACTGAGGTTTTTAATAAGTGAGAGCAAAAATCACTCAAACATTTTAGGAGCATAATGCAACTTGTGGGCATGTGGCAAAGTCTAAATAAGATATTAGTTAACTAAGTCTAACAGTGTATTTAAAAAATCCATAATATTCACAAAGAGTTTATCTCTGAAATTATTATTTTTACTGTACAGGAATAATTGAGAATTGAGAATAATTATTTTTACTGTACAGGAAAAAAATATTTGATAAGATTCAACATCTATTTATAATGATAAAAATAATTTAAAATGCTCTTAGCAAAGCGTATTTGATTAAGATTATATTCCAGAAATCTTCAGCAAACATTACACTTAATACAAAGACTTTATATGCATTCTCTAAAATTGGTAACAAGACAAAGATGTCACTATTACTATTACTGGATAATTTATTCGTGGAGGTCCTGGCTACTAAGAACAGAAAAAATAAAAGTGAGAGAAAGGTAAAAGGATGGAAAGAAATAAAACTTCCATTATTTGCATATGACAATCATCTACCCAGAAAAGCCAAAAAAGATCAGAAGAAAACGAGTTGAATTAATAAAGAGTTAAACAAGGTTGAAGACTGACCAAAAAAAAAAAAAATTATCAATATAAAACTTCTCTACACCAAGAAGAGCAAATTTAAATTACAATTTTAAAAAAAGACACCATTTGCAATAATCACAAAAATGATAAATTAGCTAGGAATTAACCTAACCAAAAACATATAAGACCTCTATGGAGAAATTTTAATGAAGAGAGAAATATGAATAAAAGAGTGACATTCCAGGTTCTTGAATGGGAAGACACTACCATAAAAATGTCCATTATATTCAGGACTTCAAGCTCTATTACAAAGCTGTAATCATCAAGAGAGTATGGTACTGGCACAAAAACAGACACATAGACCAATGGAACAAAATAGAGAACTTAGAAATGGAATCCCAACTCTATGGTCAACTAATCTTCAACAAAGCAGGAAAGAAGATCCACTGGAAAAAAGACAGTCTCTTCAACAAATGGTATTGGGAAAACTGGACAGCCACATGCAGAAGAATGAAACTGGACCATTTCCTTATACCATACACAAAAATAGACTCAAAATGGATTACGTGAAAGGAAGAAATTTCTAGGAGAAAAAGCTTATCAGAACTAACAAACAAAAAAAGCACATAACTGAATATTCCAATAGCTATTAAATAAATTTATTCTGTAATTAAAACTTTTCCTACAGACAAAATTCCAAACACAAATCGCTTCATTGGAAAATGTTATGAAGTATTTAAGGATGAATACAACACTAAGCTTACAAAAAGTCTTCCAGAGAAAAATAAAAGCCAGACAATTTCCAAATTGACTCAGAAGGACAGCACAGCCGTGCTCCTCAAATCTTAAAAGTACATTATAAGTAAACAAAATTATAAGTGAATTTCTCTCATGAACATATGTGCAAATATCCCAAACCAAACATCAGCAAAAACATAATTAAACAAAGGATTATACATCATGACAAGATGGTTATGTTCCAAGAATATGAGGTTGGTTTCACATGTGAAGATCAATGAACACCATTTTCCATATTATTAAAAGAGAAACAATATGATTATCTCAATAGACACAGATAAGTACTATCATAAAAAATCAACAGTTAATTATTAAAAACCAACTAGGACCAGATGGAAATTCTTTACTAGATTAGCTACAAAAAACATAGAGTGAATATAATTCTTAACTGTGGGGTGCCTGGGTGGTTCAGTCAGTTAAGCGTCTGCCTTCAGCTCAGGTCATGATCCCAGAGTCCCAGGATCAAGTTCCACATTGGGCTCTCTGCTCAATGGGGAGTCTGCTTCTCCCTCTCTCATGCTTTCTCTCCTCCTCTCGTGCTTTCTCTCTCTCATTCTCTTTCTCTCTCTCAAATAAGTAAAATTAAAAAAAAAAAAAAACTGTTAACTGTAAAATATTAGAAACCTTCTCCCTAGGATCAAGAATGAGATAAGAATAACTTATTACTTACACTAAATTAGAAATCTTAACCAGGGCAATAAGGCAAGAAAAAGAAATAATAATCATAGAGATTAAAAGGAATGAAATAAAACTGTCATTATCAGCAGACTGTACACATGTAAAGATATAATGTAATCATTTACATAGAAAACTCAAAGAATCTACATATACACTATTAAGACTAATAAGTGAATTTAGCAAGGTAGGCAGACACAAAGTCAATACACAAAAATTTACTTTTCCTCGGTAAGAGAATAAAAAAAAAACTATAAAGTAAAATTTTAAAAGATGTCACTTATAACTGCATTCAAAAAAACCTAAATACCTAAGAATAAACATAATGAACATTATGAAAGACTTCACAAAAAACTTTGAGAAAAATTGAAGACCTAAAATAAGTGAGGGGATCTACCATATTCACGGACTGCAAAGATGTTAACTTTCTAATTCTCCCCAAATTGATCAAGAGACTTAAAAATTCCAACTGAAATCCAATTTGGGGTGGGGGGGGTGCCTACCAAGCTGATTTTTTAAAATATTTATTTATTTGAGGAAGAGAGACAGAGAGAAGGGGGGGGGGCAGTGGGGCAACAGAGGGAAAGAGAAACCCAAGCAGCCAAGTTGAGTTTTCAAGTTATAAGCAAATGCAAAGGGCCAAGAATAGTCAAGACAACCTTGATGAAGAAGAAAAAAGGAGCAGGAATACTTATGCTCCAGAAATTAAAGCTTTTAATAAAGCTGAAGTGATTAAAGACATTTCAGTGATTCACACAAGGATAAAGAGGTCAAACAAAGAGAACAGAGAATTCAGAATGAACCCAAACTCTTGATTTATGACAAAGGTAATACTGCAGAGCAAGGAAAGACAGATACTCATTTCATTAACTGATGCTGGTACAACTGATTACCTGCACGGAAAAAGGGAATAAATTATAGATGGTAATGTGAAAGATAAGACAATAAAACATCTTTAGAATGAAAGAAGATAATACAAAATATTCACGATAGTGGAATTAACATAAGATTTTTTTTTTTTTTTTTTTTTTTTTTTTTTTTTAGAGAGAGACACAGTGCATGAGCAGGGAGCAGCAGAGAGAGAATCTTAAGCAGGCTTCATGCCCAGCGCACAGAGCAAAATGCAGGGCCTAATCTCACAACCGTGAACCAATATCAAGAGTCGGATGGTTAACCAATTGAGCCACCCAGATGCCCTGATACATTTCTTAAACAGGATTCAAAAATCACTAGCCACATGGGAAAATATTGATAAAGTGGTTTTGTTATATTTATATATAGCAAATATATTATATATAATTACAAACTTCTCTTCCTTCAAAGACAATACGAAGAGAATAAAAATTAGAGTAGAAGACATTAAAATAAACATATATATATCCAAAGGTCTCATAACCAAACTGTATTAAAAATTCCGACAAATTAATGATTTTTTTGAAAAAGCAACACAATGAAAAAATTGAATACATACCTGAGTAGTAAGAAAAGTTCTGTGAATTGTCCATACAGAAGACTTAATCAGTCTTAGTATCAGTGAGGACTCAGTAAATAAATAAGTTGACTTGTGTGCACAATATACTACTTTGCAAAATATGTACTGTGTATATGATTTATAGTCCTCACAGTGAGTTTTCATTTTCAGGATATGTTTATACAAATGGACATGTTTGGTATGGGACTGTGGTGAGAAAGAAGAAAAGAACAGAACTCGAGGAGAGAGAAGAGCATCTCTTACATTTAATTAATCTGAAGGTATTTTTAAAAAACAGTTCTCAATAAGAGAAGCACTACGCCATATCCACATTACTTACTTGCCAATTCAGTTACAGTTCATAGTAAAGTAAGGCAACTATTAAAATATTATATCATGAGCCACTGAGAAAATATATTCATCAATCATAAGTTACTCTTTCATAGGCACTCTTCTTCAGTATTAATTCATCTATTCACTCATTCAAAATATTCTCTAAGTACCTCCTAAACATAATTTATTCAATAAATATATTGAGCTCTTACATGTAAGAGAGTCCACAAGAGCAAGATGCAGATAAGCCTCTCATAGTCTAACAGTCTAATAGAGAAGACACATAATAACAAGTATTATAAACTGTGCTGAGTATTATGTCATGGAAAGAACAAAGCGGTACAAAAACGCATGTCAGGGACACCTAACCCACTTTTGTGGGATTGGTGACAGTTTGGAGTTAGAGAAACTTCAGAGAAATCATTTAGTATATTCTTCTACTTCACAAATGAAGAGAGACTAAAATGTATGTCCAACCTCAGTAGTCAGCCCTGAAAAATGAGTGGATGTTAAACTGGTAACATGAGAATTGAGGCCACCGAGGCAGCAGAGTATTCAAGGCAGAGGGAATAGCACATACAAAGGCCTAGGGACAAAAATGAGCATAACTTCAGACACTATGAGGCCATGTAGAACAATAAAGACAAAATTCCTGTCCTTAAAAGAATTCACAGTTAGAAATATAAAAGAACATGTTTTAAATAAACTTCAATCCAGCTCTATTAATTTGTTTGCAGATATTTGAGAAGACAACATGCCGCACTGTCGGAAACGGAAAAGGGACAATATGGAAAATTACAAATTTGCAAAAGCTATAAAAACTTAAGGGATCCATGAAATTCCTGCCATAGGCCTTCAAATTCTTTCCAATCTAAGGTTCCATGATTCTAGACTCTACATAGACCTACTCTATTTTATACAAATTCTTTTTGAAAATAATGTACAAGTTGAAACAGAATTTATATGAATTAAATGTTAAATGTATATCAGAGCTTGCAAAAATTAAAGACCCCTGGACCTATCATATTAATGCAACCAATTCTCTGTTGTCGTAGATCTGCCACTAGCTCAGGTGTCACTTTACATAAAACTTAGCCTCTTTGGTCATATGTTATCTCACTTATTAAATGGAAAAAATAAAGTATATTTTATCTAAATTATTTTTTCAGCTTTAAAATTCTATAACGCTAAGCTTAAATGATTGGACATCAACCATTCCCAATGAGGCATACTAGAATCTACACCAAGAAATTAAATTTTTAAAAATACATGTATTTTTATAAGCCAGAAGTAAACAATTAACTAGAGGAGCAAATGGACACATGTACACCATCAGCAAATATAGCTTAGGGCAAGCAATCTATGACATTTCCTTTTCTTACTAAGTTTAAAGTTAATTTTTAAAATGTAAACAAAAACAGAAGCAGTACATCCATGTTCTTAAAAAACACAACTTTGAGACAAAAAACAGGTGTAGCTAATTAAACAAATTAAACAATAAATTTGTCATTTTGTTTTAATTACTTTATTTTCCAATGCTCTCAAAAGTTTTGAGAATGGAAAACAAGACACAATGAAGAAAAGTCAAAATGCCTCAAGCAAGCCTAATGCCAACACATTCTTTCCAGTCTAAAACATGTTCCCCCTCAAGCTCTGCATCACTATCCAGAGATAATCACTTCCGGATAAGAGCAATTACTCTAAATTCGAGTTCTTCAAAACCATCTGCTCCAAATTCAATCAACAAACATCATTTTGCCCTACACATATGGACTCTGACAATTTTATACCCAGTGCTTACTAAATAATGATATTATTTTTGAGACTGCAATTAAGTTCCTTTATTGGAAACTAACAATGAACTTAAAGTGATCACAGGAATAATAATGCTTTTCACAATTACTACCTACCCTACAGACATTTAATTATATGACAAAGTAACATGAAACATGGCATCTGGGTGTCAGATTTGAACAGTGAAGGTTGAGTGTAAAATTTCCTCAGGCACGTGAAGACTGAAAGCAACTATAATAAAATCTAAGTCTCCTTTTTTAAAATATATGTTCTTCAAAATATCCAAACTATAGAAAATTTTTGTTTTATCTGGAGTCTTTACTCTCCCTCAACTCAGTATTAAGTATAGATAAGGTGATAAGCATCACTTGATACATCACTGGGAGAGTTCCATTGCTCACTGCTCGTTAACAGAAAAGAAATCAAACAAAATACCCTCAAAGAGGGTCTTGTGGTTCTTGCTTTATTTATACTTCAAGTGATTTGTGTAATGTAAGCTGACTGCAGAAGCCAGGTCTATTCTGAACCCACTATTACTTTCAAAAGTTGCTTTTAAAAGTAATGGCACTATAGAAGGCATACTGGTCTCAAGACCTGAATCTTGGGCCAAGATTTCACTCACTGTTTGAGCCTGGATAGATCACATAGTCTGTCCCCATCTGTGAAATAAGGGAATGTAGTAATGATTTCTGAGAGGGTCTTCTAGTTCTAAAACATCAAGATTAATTCACTTCACCAGTCCCAGGTTTAACAAACTTTCCTAAAAATACAGCTTTTAGTTTCAAATTTCTAATATCAAATTATTTACTTACTTGGCTTATCAACCTTACTACTTTTTTGAGTTAAAAAAAAAAAAAAGATAGTTGTCTACAGCACAATTCTTATGCCAAAACAGATTAAAGATTTACGCCTTGGTGGACTATAGCAAGGCCCAAGTCAGAGAAGAGGAACCAGGAAAATAATGATGGAATATGACCTGATCTCGTTTTACCTGAGGAGGAAAAGGGGGCACAGATGCAAAGGCAGAGGGCAGGCCAACTATATTCATCCCTTTTTTACGGAAGGTACAAAACTTTAAATAATAACACAACAATTAAAATTGAAAAAGTAATTCACAAGCACTACCTCTGTTCCCTCAACTTTCAATCCCCCTCAATTTATCACAATCTAGCAGCTAGCCACAGGACCCCACTACAACTACTCTCTTCCAAGGCCCCCATAATTTCCCAGGTAAGAAGCTAAGCAAGTGATGCCACTGTGGTCTCTCATACTGCTGATCCTAGCTCCACTACTTATCTCCTATGTGATCTTAGGAAAGTTCTTTAACCTCTCCGACCTAAATTTCCTCACCTTTAAAATGAAGGTAACCTTATAAGGGATGCGGTGAGTAAAAAAATGCATGAATACATGTAAGGCACTTCAAGCAATGGCTAACACATTGGATTAGTGGTAACTAATACAATATTAATTCTAATTGCTTCCTCTCTGCAATCTTCCCTCATTTGAGTCTCCACTTTCGGCTCTCTTCCCATTTCTCTAGCCACTCCCTAGTCTCCTATACCAGATCTTTTCTAATAAGCCAACCACTGAATGGTGGTATTCCCCAGGACCCCTCTTCTCTCCCTATTAGCATTCTAAAACCTCCCTGATCACTCACAAACACCCAACACACACAGGTACTGTGATTACCTGTTACTCTGTAGTACTTGCCTGGGCACACCGAGCTCTAAGAGGAGAGGGTCCAAGACTGTCTTGTTCACTGAGGCAGCCCCAGCACCCACTGCAGTGTCTGGCTCAATAAATGAATAAATGTCTGAATTCCACTCACTCCAAGTGATTTCATTCATTTCAATGGCTTCAATCACCATCTAACTGCTGACAACTCCCAAATCCCTATCTCTAACCAAGACTCTCCTCATCTCCAAAGCCTGCAATTCAAAGTCTTGCACCTCAGACGATGTAAGGATAAGGAGGTTTGGAAGGTGGAAGTCAGACTACGCAGGAAGCAGTTTACACCACAGTCCAGATAAGAGCAATGGAAACAGTTTAATTTTTTTTTAAGCTCAAATTCTGAATAAATTTTGAAAATCAAGCTGACAGGATCTGATAAAGAAAGAGTAAAAAAAATTAAAAATAACTCTTAGAAATAACTTATTTAGATAGACTGATTTTTTTTTTTTATTTCTGTGATTGCTTTAATTAGGAAGAAAACCTTTCCTCAAGTTTCCTACTTTTATAGTCTTGGCAAGACAACTTGGAAAAGTTTCCACTAGTGAAGTAAATGGTATATATCACTGAGAGCTTAAACAGAATTAAAACTACCACCTGTTTTTCTGAAACAAACCATTCAGCTCCAGTCATTTCAAATGAAGAGCAAAAGTAATATGAAGATACCCAATTCAATGACAAAAAAAAAAAAAATCCACCTCTCATAAAAAAAATCCACAGTATTTATGCAGTGCTGTTCACAACATCACAAATAAAACCATCACTACATTTCATAATTATAAAACAGAGGAGAAAGTTCATTGTTTCATGAGATTTTACACTGCATAATTACTGCTTATTTACCCAGCTACAATAATGAATAAAGATATGATTCATTATAAAATGCAATAATTAGAGCGATGATCGTGATACATCGATTTAATTTTGTTGCTCTACTGCAGGCCTGCAGCAGACTAACATGTAGAACGGGGAGGGAAGGGAAGAGACTGTGACTCTGCCTATATACGCCGTGACAGCTCCCAAGTTCAGCAAGAAAATCTGTCAGGGAGGCACCCCAAAACAAGTCCTATCAAACTATCTCTAGTTTGCATTTTGTAATTGATGAGCAAGACTTTTACTGCTCCAAATTCAGGAAAAATAACTTTTCTAGCAAGGTAAAGTATTCTGCCAGATTTCCCTATCATCTCCTGTACTAGGATAACCAAGAATACTTCATAAAATACCAGTATGCCAAAATTCAAATAAGCATCCACCAGAGAAATGAACAAATACATACAAAATACGATTTTCTTTAAAAAAAAAAAAAAAGAGAAAGTGACACCACAAGGTTCTGTAGAAATCATGACTACTGCACCCAGACTACATTTTTAAGCCTCATAAGAACTCTTAAAAAAAAATATGGTATCCCTGGCGAGCAGGTAAGGAAACAAAATTTAAGAAATTAAATGAGCAGTGTAGCATCTGAATCGACAAGTCACCATAAGCTTTCCACAAAACACCATTACTTCCCTGAACTTCCTTTAAAAATACTGAATTTTTGCAGAATCAATATTAATTCTAACTTAGAAAACAACATTGGCAGAATTCAAAAAAAGGTGGAAAACTTTAGAAAAATCCTTTCATAAGAGGACTGTTGCATATTTTGTACATAGATCTTCCATAAATTTCTGTTAAAATAAGCTAGTGAAGGGTGAGAGAGGGGAGTAAAGGATATAAATATCTCAGAATTAAGACAGATAAAATTTTCCACCTCAAAAAAAGTTATGTTATAGTATTTAGACTCAGTATTGTTACTAGACCTACTTCAGTGTAATAATGACAAAATCATTGTTTAAATAAGACTTTTAATTCTTCCTGTCTGTGATGCTATCTTATCAAGGCCCAAATATTTGGTATGAACATGTTGAAATGATGTGTAATCAACAAGGATGCTAAAGATAAATTCTTAGAATGTGAACCAAGTACTTCCTTTCACTGTAAACAAAATGACTGAGTCCACCTCTTGAAGAAATCAAGCTCTATTTATATTCACTCTCCTGAAATGGCACAGGCAGCCTTAGAAGGATAAGTTTATAATAAATCCCTATATTTGGAAAACATTGTTGCTAAGCATCTTCTAACATTCAGCAGAGTTTATATAATTCATGTCTCTGCTACATAATTAACATTTCATGTTTTCCAAAAAAGTGTGGTATGCTTATCTATGTTGTTAATTTAAAACATTATAAATTTTGAAGGAATTAATAAAAGGCTATGCAACTAATTAATTAGAAAGGCAGCCTAATCCCAGGAAGAATACAAACATAGACATTAAATGTCAGGATGTGTCAGAGTTAAGCTTGTAAACAACGTGTCCACTTGAGATAAAACATTTCAAAATGCAGCTGCTCTTTGCTTAAAAAGGTGAGCTACAAAACATTAGGCTTTTGGACAAGTCACAACATATCAAACCACACTCTAGCTTAAAAATTAATTATAAAGAAAACATAACATTTGAAAATAAGTTTCACACCCAACCCTTAACATTAAACAATGTTATCTGCTCAGATAAAGGATCCAAGTGTTGAAAGCAACACTACTACAGTATTTCCAATTTTCACGCTCATTATGGAAACAAAGTTAAAAGATACAAAAAATATTTAGTAACACTGGAATAAAGATTAGAAAAGTTGAGATAAGCACACTGTAGAAGATGCAGTGGCACTTTCACAAACTATGGAATAGATTGTAAACCTTCTAGCCCTGGAAAAGCATGCACAAACAAATATATTCTATAGGGACTTTGATCTTTAGTATTAGTATCCCACAAACAATAACCTTTAGATTACAAAAACAATGGGAAATATAATTCACTTAGCTTTTATGAAATTCTGAATCACTTCAATGTATGCTATTATTAGACATCTGTGTACCACCCTTTGTTAAAAAGGGCAAGGTTTCTCTGACTAGAAGGCAGTCCAGGGAAGAAGGAAAACCATCAGATGGCCAATGCACAAAAAAACTCAGAGAACACACAGGTCCAGAAATCTTAAGCAATAAATGTTCCAGGAAAAACATATGTCTATATTTTTATTTGTATTCTTGTTAATTCCTATTTCCTTAATTGTGGCTTTTCTATCTTTCAGAATTGCCATTTTTAAGTTTTATTCAGAACCATTATATGTACCTACAAGACAAACTTAAGACACTTATTTTCTCCTAGAAGGAGAGTTAAATGGTATAGTTCAGAATAGTACATTACTGTCACATAAAAACTCGGAAAAACTCAACACCATCAGAGGTTGGCAGAGATTTACAGTCTCTAAATTTATCTAGTTATTTAAATCAGTTACAGAGTCTCCAAAAATCAGGGTTAGTGGGCCAAGATCATTGCTTCTCAAAGTACAGCCCCTGCACCCACAGCACTGGTATCACCTATAACTTGAGAGAGATGCTAATTCTTGGGCCCCACCTGGACCTAATGAACCAGTAGGATGGGGCCCAGAACTGTGTTTTAACAAGCTCTACAAGTGATTCTTAGACAGGTTTAAACTGGAGAACTACTGGCCTAACCCAATAATTTAGAATATTTGCTCACAGGCAACTGCAAGCCTGGCTGCTTTAAAATCAGCTGGGAAACAGAAGCAGGGGCTCCAGTTCCCTACTTCCCTTAATTAAATATGGAGAGGGAACGTGTGTGTAGCTTCCCAGGTGAACCTCATGCATAACGAGGTTTAAGAACCAATGACCTAAATTAGCGGCTCTCAAAGTGTGCTCCCCAAACCAACAGCATCAGCCGGGAACTTGTTGGAATTCACAAGCAGCAGCCAAGACTGAATCAGCAACTCGGAGTGGAGCACACCCAGCAATGTGTTTCACTAAGTTCTCCAGGTGATTCTGATACATGATAAAGTCTGAGAACGTCTGCTCCAAGTCATCCATCCTGAATTAAGAACATATATGACATGAATGTGGATTTTGTGGAGAAGAATAGAGACAGAATTAACTTAGACACTCAGAAATACATCTCCTGGAGCTAGACTATCTCACTGTCCTCACAAATCTAGAAGTTAAAATGCTTTCCTTCCCAGATACGCCAGTGGACATTCTCAAGCTGTAAGCACAGCACAACTGGTGAACAATGAAAATGCCTCCTGAAAAACACTGGTTTTAAACAAAATACAAAGTCCACAGTCAGAGCCATGGCTGAGAAATCTTGTCAGTGGGAAGCTAAAAATGGACTGGAATGTTCAAAAAAAAAGTAGCAGCAGTAACTTAGGCATCACAAAACACTTAGACTTTATTTAGTGCTACCTTTACAGGTACCTTTACAGGCAGCACTAACCAGTTGGATATGTTTCCTCAGCACAGACAGGGATTTCTGAAGGCAACAGAGGAGAGAGGGAGATGAATCTCACCAGGGGTTTAAAAATAAAACTGATTCAACTCTCAGGTTAATAAACATTTTTACTGCTCTACAAGGGCAGTCGGGTGGTAGTCTGATTATGTCTTCCAGCTTTCACATATTTCTCAGATCAAATACTTATTGAGCATTCACTATGTGTCAGAAATTATTACTGCAACCTCCAAATATTAAGATATTATCGTGACTCATTTCTAAAAAACAGTGATTCTCATTTTGTGTATAATTCTAAGGTCAATGTAATGATTGCAACTGCTTCTACTTACCCAAGGAAACGTAACATGTTTAAAAAAAACAACAACAAAAACAAAGAGGCACCAATTCAAATTTCCCTAGGTGGTCACTTTAAAAGACTGAGACCCATTCAAAGTATTTCCTAGTAACCCCTCTAAATTAAGGTAGGATGCTACATTGAGTGCTCAATTCTTTTTATTTATAACTAGGAGACTAGTTCAAATTTACCACAGAGCTGAGTTTATTCTTCCTACGCTCAATACACACATCATAATACAGGGCGATACCCGTGTGTTCAGTATGTAGGGTAGGCTTATGCCTCTTCTACAGCACTTGGAATGTAATTCTGCTATTTTTAATGCTTAACGAGTTTTAGTTGTTTTATCTTTTGAGTTGCACTATTAAACCAAATTTATAATTTATTCATGTCAAGTCCATAGGCAGAAATTATAAAATTGTTTCAATAAGAAAATGCAGTTAACGTCACAATTGACATTAGTCTGCTTTGTGGCATTATCTCTAAGAACAGTATGGGAGAAAGCCCAGACAAGTTTTTCAGAAAAACAGGTACAAAACACAATAAAGGGCAAAAAGGCCAGGTGTATTAAGAAAATAGCTAATGAGGCCAGGCCACATTTAGTAAATAACTTGGGAATTTATTTTCCCCTTTCCTTTTTCTAATCCTTCTTATCCTTTCTTTTTGCTTTCCCCCCTTTCTTTCTCATCCTCCCTTATATCTAAGGAGTGTCATATTTACCAGGGCACTTAGATACTATCTGCCACAACCACCTGAATCTACCAATAGAGAAAACTAAGGCTCAGGTAAAGCAAATAACGTGCCCAAGATCACAAGCCTGATTTTAAAAGCAGGTCTGTCCAACTCTCAAAATCCATTTATTACTATATTCCCTGCTTCTTTAGGAAAATGCCTTGCAAAAAAAATTCTAGTACACTGTTCTTAAACTTTATTCTGCTATATAGAGAATGAAACTACAAAACACAACATAAAGTATTTAAGACACTGTACACAAAACAACATACTTTCCCTACTGGACACTAATTATAATGCTAATCTTTTTAAATACTACCTTCTCATAAAGCAACTCATTGCTAGACTAGAGGAAAAAAGATCAGTTCAATACTGGTAATTTGAAATTACTATTAAGTCACATTAATAGAAGTTAATATTTATTTACTGCTTGTATGTGCCAAGTACATCCCAGATATCTATCTATCTATCTATCTATCTATCTATCTATCTATCTATC
>NW_024423453.1:16316309-16414775 GCF_017311325.1 Ursus maritimus | reverse complement strand
TATCTATCTATCTATCTATCTATCTATCTATCTATCTATCTATCATCAGGTTGGAGGCCCTTCTCCATCCCTCCTTCAAATCCTTTCACAGCTTTTTCAATTAATGTAACATAGTAAAGGGTAGAATCTCTCAAATCTTGTCATCCTCCTAAAGTTCTTAGGGATACTACAATGCCCATGAAAGTAGATGGTCCTATTTACATTTAGTATGTAAATTACATTATCACATTTCCCCTTAATGTCTTAAAACACAATAAATGGACTATACTTACTTTTGAAATAAAAGATTAAATCAAAAAAAGGCTTCTTCTTAGATAAGACTTTTTCTAAATAACCACAGCATTTCCTTTCCCCATAGGGAAAGTCACTACATTCTCCATAGTTTCATGAGTGCATATCTCACTGTGTAAGTAGTTATTCACAAATCTCTTTCCTTCATCAGACTGTGTGTTTCTGGACAGCAAGAATCCCAGAGCGTTCTAGAGTGCATGAAATATATGAGAAAGTAAAAAAAATGTCTGATAAAGGTTAATGAAGAATGAATCCTTGCCTAGATGGGCAAGTCCAAAGCAATACCTGCATAGTAATCCACACTCTTCATTATCACCTAATGGAATGAAGGAAGCAAAGTTACCCACTAATAATTCTGCTTCTTGAATGCTAGGGAATTCATTTCCATGACTAAACCCACCATTTCTTGTGAAGCGCAAGAAACCAGTTAGAAAGGGACCTGTCCCAGACCAAAATGCACCAAAAGAATATTTATGTTTGCTTTGTAATCTACGTAACCTACAGTTTCCCCCAAATGTGAGTCCTCTAACATGGAAATTGTGATAAGATCAAAAAGAATAAAACAAAACTGATTTTCTCCACCAAGAGTAAGATATTCAAAGACCCCTAAATATCATTCCAAGTTTTCTTTTCCAACCTGTTTTTTGTTCTATATTCTCTTCTCTGCACATATCAAGCCTGATTAGAAAGATGAAAGGACCAAGGGAAGGGTCTTTAAAGCCTACTATATTAATTATGAATCAATAATTTGGAAGAAGTTACCATATTTCTATACTAAAACTCTAAAATAACTAAAGTTCCAACTCAAAAATTCAATTTCTTCCATTACCTAAAAGGGCAAAACTTTCTTTAAAACATCTTTTGAAAATACTGGATAGGTCACAAATTGGAACAACAGAATACAACTGAAAAAAATTCCTTCTGAAGTATAAAATGACCCAGAAACATATACCCAACGGAATAAATTTAAGGAATCTAGGATTACTGGCAAACCAGGGATGCTTTAAGGTACACGCCAGCCTTTAGAGGTTACCAGAAAATAAACACATCCTCTTAGGACCAAAAAACAAATAAAAACAAAACAACAACAACAATCAGATAGTTTTTCAGTAAATTCTTATTTGCCTGATGAAATATTTCAGTAGCTTATAAAAACTGCCCTGATTTGAATACATTTTTCATGGTTAAAATTACTCTGAAAAACTATACAAATGTTAAAAGGTCTTAAGAGCTTCCAAAGTAAAGAAGTTTATGCCATGGTCAAGTTCTTAAAGTTAAAGAGTCAACTGATTAATAACAGCCCCTATATATTTTCAGACTTAAACATCACAATCACATACTCTGAGGCAAAGAATTCTTAGATTTTTGCAAAGTACTTTTTCAGCACTTCAAAAAATATAAAGCTGCTCCTTCAGGAAAATTTTGATCCTCCTGTAGGCACTTCTCCCTAATTTCCATAGCACGATATCATTAAATAGTTATCATCGATACTGCCATTAATGCATCTGATGATATATGTGTATGTGTGTGTCTGTGTGTACTTAGGAAAAGTGTGAAAGGATACATGCTACCATAATGGTTATCTTTAGAAGGTATGAGTGATTTTTCTTTTTTATAGTTTTCTGAATTACCTAGTTTTCAATAAATATACATTGTATGATTAGAAAAAAAATTAGTTATTTCCATTAAGAAATATGATATAAATTATCAGTATGTAAATAAACCAGATTTATGAAGCCCATCAATACAGACTCACAGTCGCAAAGCACTCTCACCTGCTTCATTACACAAGGCTTTCAAGTCCGCTCCAACGTACCCATGAGCATTATTCGCCAGTTGTAACAGCTCAGCTTCAGTGAGCATATGGGGTACCCTTTGAAGCAGTTTCTGGAGAATATCTAGCCGATCTGCAGCATTAGGAACTCCAATCTCAATCTCTTTATCAAATCGACCAGGTCTTCGAAGCGCAGCATCTAAGGCATGAGGGCGATTTGTGGCCCCAAGGACCAACACCTGTCCTTCACTTCCTTCCTTACAAAATAAAATGAGAATAAATTACACATTCTTCTAAAAGCAATATATATATACACACACACACACACACATACTACTATATATATATCTAAAAGGTATATGTGTGTGTATATACATACATATATATAGGCACTGGCTGTATAAACAAGATTGCTCTAAGTCTTATCCTTTACACTTTAATTACTCATCCCACATTTGCCTCAGTTCAGCCTAAATACTCCCTCACCTAGAAAGTTTTCCACTACCTACCCTTCCAACTATAGTAAGTGATGTCTCCCCACTTTTGGCATCTAAACTTCACCATTTTCATAAATAAGAACATATAATATCCTACTGTATAGTTGTTTACATTTGTTTGCTTTAAGTTGTCCTTTTCCCCTACTTGAAAGAAAAGACTATGACCTGCATATTATTCAAACAGAACAAGGCTCTATTATACAGTTGTCTAAGAAATCTTATTCACAAATGGACCATACTTTTTTTATTATGATAAATGTTTAAATTCCCAGAAATATAGACAACTAGATAACCAACATCTGAGTATCAGCCACCCTTGAATACATACGGATTTTTCACACAGGAATGAAATTTGGAACAATAAATTATAAAGAACTATGATAATGATCAGCCATCTGTGAAAGTTATCCAACATTTTACTCTGATGACCCATGTATAATCTCACAGAGACAAGCTTAACTGACATGTAATTCAAAGTAAGGAAACTCAAACCTATTCACTTACACTGGCTGTGCCAACAGAAAATGCATAGATTACAATAAATGTATGAATTACGAATTTAGAAGACAAACACAGGCCCTTAAGCATTTTCATACGGAAACATCCATGTCACATGCTTCCAGGCCTGCCCTTGGCAAAAACACCAGTCCACAGCAGACCTATCCCAGCAGTAGAGAAAGAGGCAGGAAAGACATAGTAATTAAGATCCTCCAAAACAAAGCCTTCCATCTGATTTCATACTCACCAGAACTCTTCTAATTATAATATAGCTCTCCATACATATTTGCCTTCAAGGTGTAAAGAGTCATCCATAAACTAAGATATTTGGTCGGCTTAATGATTCTACTTCTTATCGTAAATAGATACACTGGCATCCCAGTTTAGGTATGTCTCTTGTGAGTGTTGTTACTGTGATGCAGTCCTCAGAGCCCTGCCACCCCCAACATACTAGCATCACTGAATTCTCCAATTTTAAAGGCTGAGAACCAAACCTGGAACATAATCACACCACGTTATTGCACTAAGACTGAGAACCAGGTGGTCATCCAGCCTCCCTCAGGTATCAACTCTACTGTTACTCTTAAAATTGTAACACATGTTGGGGCACGTGGGGGGCTCAGTCAGTTGAGTGTCCGACTCTTGATTTAGGCTCAGGTCATGATCTCATGGGTTGTGGAATTTAGCCCTTTGCCGGGCTCTATACTCAGTGGTGAGTCTGCTTAACATTCTCTCTTCCTCTCCCTCTGCCCCTCCCCCCTGCACACATGTGCTCACGATCACTCGCTCTCTCTCTAAAATAAGTAATTTTTTTAAAAACTGTAACACATGTCAGCAAAGAATGGAGATTAAAACCCAACCTTCACATTATTTTCACATGTTTAGTTTCTACCAATATATAGTAAAAACCAGAAAGTTCCAACTGTCCAGTTTTCTTAATGTGCAAAAGGAGGGTTTGGGACTACATGATTTCTAAAATTTCTTTTGGTTCTAACATATTAGGACTCTAAAAAAGGAGTTATTTACAATTCTGCATAAGAAATGTATTCTGGTAAATGGCTGTCAGGGGTCTGAGGGAATTTTTTTTCATTCCTGTCACTACTCTGATGGATCTTCCTTTCATAATCAGCACATAGTTTTTATTAATATGTGAGCGTATGCCCTATCAGAGAATCTGGTAACATGGGTAGCTTCTTTTTAAAT
This sequence comes from Ursus maritimus, assembly GCF_017311325.1. Classification (NCBI taxonomy): domain Eukaryota; kingdom Metazoa; phylum Chordata; class Mammalia; order Carnivora; family Ursidae; genus Ursus; species Ursus maritimus. The sequence continues at coordinate 16,410,512 of NW_024423453.1, read as the reverse complement.
GTTGTACAAACATATTTTCCATTATTCTCACTCTTTCCTTTCACTTGTCAAACTTCAAGCCCCAAAAGAATCAATTTTTACATGAGTATATAAGACTTATGAAATTTCTTATTGATCTGAACCTTACTGATTTTTGCTTTAGGTTTTTAAGTTAATACCACTTACTACAAAAGAAATCTATCATTGTATATTATTTTATATGCTAGCAAAACATGGCAGTATACCCTCCCGGAAGTTACTAAGATACATGCTAAAGAAAATTATTTTAGTCTTTCCTTTAGTTTTTATGACTAATATTTTCCCCTATCCTAGAATACCCCAAAACTCAGACATATTTGATAGTTTTTGTTACTACGGACATATTATTAGGAGTCAACCCTTTCTTATACAGAATCAATACTGGTGCTATACTTACTGAGCCAATACCATCCATTAGTGTTAAGAGTGACGCTACCACTCTCTTCTCCACTTCATTCTGAGCCCCTTCTCTTTTAGGACAAAGTGCATCCAGCTCATCAATAAAAATAATTGATGGGTGCCTAAAAACAAACAAATAAAATGAATACTTTAATATACATCTGATTTTTACATTTGATCTATTGCGTTTCAATTGAAACTGAATACTTTTAATTTTTTAATTGAAATGCACATGCAAAAGAATGAAACTTAACCATACACAAAATAAATCCAAAATGGATTAAAAGCCTAAATGTGAGACCTGAAACTATAAAAATCCCAGAAGAGAGCACAGGCAGTAATTTCTCTGATATCAGCCATGGAAATATTTCTCTAGATATGTCACCTGAGGCAAGGGAAATAAAAGCAAAAATAAACCATTGGGACTACATCAAATAAAAACCTCCTGCACAGCAAAGGAAACAATCAACAAAACTAAATGGAAGAAGATATTTGCAAATGACATATCCGGTAAAGGGTTACTATTCAAAATATATAAAGAACTGATACACCTCAACACCCAAAAAAACAAATAATCCAACTGAAAATGGACAGAAACACGAACAGACATTTCTCCAAAGATATACGGATGACTAACAGACACATGTGAAGATGCTCAACACCACTTATCAGGAAAATGCAAATCAAAACTACAATGAGATATCACCTCACAGCTGTCAGAATGGCTAAAATCAAAAATACACAAAACAGTGTGGGTGAGGATGTGGAGGAAAAGGAACCCTCATGCACTGTTGGTAGGAATGCAAACTGGTGCAGCCACTGAGGGGCTGCAAAAAGTTAAAAATATAAGTACCTTATGACCCAGCAATTGTACTACTGGGTATTTACCCAAAAAATACAAAAACACTAACTCAAAGGAATACATACATCCCTACGTTTATAGCAGCATTATTTACAATAGCCAAATTATGAAAGCAGCCCAGGTGCCCCATCGACTGATAAATGAATAAAAATGATATAAGTATATATGCACAATGGAATATTATTCAGCCATAAAAAGAATGAAATCTTGCCATTTGTGATAACATGGAAGGAGCTAGAAAATATAATGCTAAGTGAAATAAGTAACAGAAAGACAAAACCATATGATTATCTGTGGAATTTAAGAAATAAAACAAATGAGCAAAGGAAAGAGACAGAGAAACCGAAAGACAGACTCTTAACTACAGAGAACAAACTGATGGTAACCAGAGGGAAGGGTGAAATCAGTGATGGGGATTAAGGAGGGCAATCGTCATGAGGAGTACAGGGTGATACATGGAATTGTTGAAACACTATGTTGTACACCTGAAACTAACACAACATTGTAAACTACACTGGAATTAAAATAAAAAATTTTAAAAAAGAAATGCAATGTATCAAATTTAGGACTCAGTTAATAACGTTAAAGACAAAGGCAATGGGAAGTTAAACTGAAAAACCTTACATTAATTCTAGACCAATTAATTCATCACATTCTAGCAAATCTGAACTCAGTAAAAAGCAGAGTATTAAGAAGAGTCTACTACTCAGGAGATGAGTCTAAGCCCAAACAGACCTTGCCTGCTAATGCCCAGAAAATTGTTATGACTGCATCAATTTAGAATCTAAGGCCAGAGATGTCCTCTGGAGCAGGAGTAAAGTCCAAGAGACAGAAATTCCAAATGTGTTCTTTTTTTTTTGCCTATTAAAAAAAGAACTTTCAAGGTGATCAGTTCTCCCATAAAAAGATGTGAATTCTCTCATGACAGAAAGCTTCAACTGCCAGGAACAAAACAACAATGAAAACACACTACACAATAAGGTACACCACTGGTTCTCAAATTTTCGGTATTGGGACAACCAAACTTGTAAGGGACTACCTAATTTCATCCACTATCTCTGGAAAAAAAAAAAACAACTTTAAATGAAAGTTCTTCTGGGGCGCCTGGGTGGCTCGGTCGGTTGAGCGTCTGCCTTTGGCTCAGGCCATGATCCCAGCCAGGGTCCTGGGATTGATCCCCGCGTTGGGCTCCCTACTCAGTGGAGAGTCTGCTTCTCCCTCTGCCCCTCCCCCACACTCGTATTCTCTCGCTCTTGCTCTATCTCAAATACATAAAATCTTAAAAAAGGTGAAAGTTCTTCTGATGAGAGCAGAATTACGATAAGTTAAATACCAAAACAATGGTAGAGACATAGTCTTATGAATAACAGACCAAGTTATGGGCCACTTATACTCATTGCAGTGTAATATGGTAGCCTAAACTGAGGAATAATCAATATGAATTGTTTTTAAAGAACAAAAGATTTGTCCCTTCAAAGCAAACTATAATAAAAAAAAAAGTTTTAAGCATAAAGGGCTACTATAATACAATCTACTAAGGCAACTAGATAAACTAGATATGTCTAAGTACCATAGGTACTCTAAAGAAAGAAAATCATAAATTTATATAATCAAGTAAAATCATACAACTTATCAAACAGTACTGTCTTAATTCTCCTACTTTATGTAATTCAATAACTCAATGATCGAACTTCCAAAACATTAGATAAAAACAGATTAAATATACAACTTCATTACATTTCCAATAATTTCTAGTGCTATCAGTATTATTTTTGTAGTGTTTTTTTCATGTTTCATATAAAGTGTTAGTAACTCTACTTTGATTAACATAGCCTTGACTACTAATTCCAAACATCTAAATGTAAATACCGTAGAGCGGCTTCAGCAAATATCTGACGTAACCTTGCTTCTGTCTCCCCATAGAATCTGTAACAAATAAATACATTTAAGGATCAACTCAGAGTTTTTAAAGTTTTGTCCATAAAGCTCATCTAACTTCTTAAATACTTCCAGAATACTTAGAATTACTTTCAAAAATTATTTTCCAAATTTAATTTGTATACACAATTGAAAGCAAATTTAAAGTATTTCAACATATGAACTATCCAGACAGAATGCTATAGTCATCTTTGAAATCACTTTTAAGAAGTATTTAATAGCACTGTTTATTCTATTAAATTATGCACCTACTTGCTTATAATTTCAGGACCATTAATTACAGAAACATAGGCTCCAACTTCATTAGCAACCGCCCTGGCAATCATTGTCTTTCCAGTACCTGGAGGGCCATAGAGTAACACTCCTCTAGGTGGGGGAATTCCTAGAAGAAAAAGAAGAGAACAATGGATTCAAAATTACTAGGTTTCTTGTGTTGTCATATGACTGCAAATATGAGTTACAAAATATAGATTTACCTTGTATCACAAAACTAAAGCAAGAGTCAGACCTTCTTCCCCTGCCCCCTACCCCAAAAATGTACTTACTGGCCCAAACACTGATCCCCAGCAACGACTTTCTCTCTCTCTATAGACCCAACCAGGCCAGGCACACGGGTAAAAAAATTGGCTGGACACCAGCCACAAAACTGCCACACCCCATCCCACACAGCACAGCTCAATGATCAGAACACAAAGCTCAGACAAGAACAAGGGCATCCGAAGCAAGCCATCAAGCCTAATTTTCATCCAACTAGCCATCTTAGACTATATAAGCATTACTAGCAAAATGTCAATCAAAGGGTTTATATATACATATACATACACACGTGCACACACACACACACACACACACACATAAAGATTCATGGAAAATGAAAAGGCAGAGAAAGAGATGGTAGGCACCAAATACATGCAGAGGATCTGGACAGTTACCACACAGAGAAAGCCCTGAGTTTCCTAGGAACCAATCACTCCCTTAACCACTTGCTTCAGTACAAAGAGATGTGCACACAGTTATATTTCCTAACAAGGAAGTTTTATCTAACATATTTGAATGTTTGGTTTACTTCTTTGGTCATTACAGCTGATCTAGAATGACAAGATACTAGTTCTAGATCCAGTACAAACAACTGTGGAAGTACGCAATTAGAAGAGACAAGGCTGCAATTAACTCACATCACAAACTAAAGAGATCAAGCATGGAAAAACGCTCATTTAACTGGCATCTCCCAAAGCAACTCACACCTCCTACCATACCTACCGCTCAGGAAAGAAAAAGAAGAAAAGAGGGTGAGCAATTATTACATAAGTGGAATAAGCCAACTGCTTTTTAGTTTGAATTTAATACTTCTAGTGCAAAACACTGAAGAAATCATACCATAACTCTTGAAAAGTTCAGGCTGTTTGAGAGGCAATTCAATAATCTCTCTAATTGCTTTCAGCTGACTACTTAAGCCTCCTATCATGTCATAAGTTACTTTGAATTGGTTGTCTTGCTCTTTTGAATTTGTACAAATCTTTGTAAAATTGACTCTTGTTGTTGAAGAAATAAAATAAAAAATATCAGTGTTGCACTTTGTTCCCACACAGGCTGACTTTAGCAATCTCTCTTCATTGACAAGGTGCTCATTTCCTCCTCTGGCCGACTCAAAACTACATTTAAGTCCTGTGACTTCCCCTAGTCCTAGTCCACTGCTGTCCCGAGGACTCTGTGTAACATCCGACAAAATGTCACTAGCTTTATTTATCATTCTGTTATCTACTGGCTTGCAAGGAGTACTGCTTGATGTTGGGTCCTGAGGCTCTTCCAGATCTAACTGGCTTAGCTGTAGGGATACATCCAGGGTACTGGTTTCTCTGCTAGACTGTTCGCAGGCCATTCCTGGGGCATCAGTGTCAGAGTCATCCTGAGGTCTTCTCAATATCATGCCATCTGTCCCTTTCACTCGCAACACTTGTAATTTGCATGGTCGTCCGTAGAATGTACAATACAGAAAGTTGCCTGGTAAAACAATCTTGCCATCTAGAAAATAATTTTTTAAATATATATGTTAGCATAACTGTTCACCCATTTCATGTTTAAATAGCAATTTATTCCATTATTAACAAAACTATCTGACTGAAAAGACTAAATTAAAGGTAAGAATATTAATAAAATAATTGCCATAAAAAAGAGACAATTCCCATTTGACAGAGCACTATCTGGAGACAGAAGGACAAGATAATTCTTTAAAATTCTCCATGCTGAATACATCTAGGATTCTATCAACTGAATCAACAAATAGCCTGGCATTCCACATCCAATAATAAACGAACCTAAAGTGACACAGCCAACTAATACTCCAAGATAACATTTCTCACTGGAAAGAGGAAGAGCTCAAGGGTTAAAGTCTCAGTTCTCCCACTGACTTTGTCCATAGATAAGTCATTTATTCTCTCCAATGCTCAACGGCCAATCAATTAATTGGGGAGAAAAAATTCCTATCCTGAAAGGACATTAATTCATCGAGAAGAACACACTCCACATTATGTTGAAGAAAATGATGATCCATACAAAACCTCAAAGACACATTATTTACTGCTACCTTGCTTCCTACAATTTAAAAACTATTTAAAATATATGCCTCACCTAGTTTTCTCAGAAGACAACCAGTCAATTGTTCTTCATTAATATCCACATTTTTGTCACTAAAGGGTGGGGGAAATAGAAATCAGCATTAAGCACACCAGAAACTAAATGTAATATAAAGTTACATGTACACGGCTGTAATGCAGACCTAGTCAAAAGAATAATTTACAAACTGGAAATGGTTTATACAATTCAGGAATGATTTATGCTTTTCAGACACTTCTAATAGCCATGAAAATATAATTTGCAATTTGGTGTCCTAATGACTTAAATCAATGTTCTTCAAAATGTAGAGTACTATCCATTAGTGGATCCCAAAATCATTTCACTCAATCCCATCCAGCATTTTTCTTTGATAGAATACAAAATGTCAAAGTACATCACACACAGAAAGGGAAAATACTGCTTAGAAAAGCATTACTTTCTTATACATACACATCTTACACACACACACACATACACACACCCATATACTCATGTATACAGCTACACACATGTGAGTGCATGTGCCCTGTAGCTGTGGATGTATACAGACATTGAATCACAATGAAATGTATTTTTTATTGTGTCATAGCTAAAAATATTTGAAAAACACTGGCCTAAATTAATCATTCTCTTTCTGAAATTGCCTAGCTTGGAGAAAGGCTTTTATTAATAGCTTACTTGATTCCCCTTCTATAATTTATAAATTATCTTTCAGGAAAATTCAGTCCTTTATAGGATATTACCTGAAAAGGTAGAAATAAGAAAAAAGGAGAGTAATGGTATAATGGAATTTAATTCTGGAGAAAGGACAGACCTTTCTCCAGAAAGGGAAAAATAAGAACCCCTTCTTCTACTAATGACTGTCTTCCTAGAAGTTTGCTTGAGTACAGGAAGTAGGGACATCTAAAAATCCTTACACTTGTAAAGAAACATGTTCTTGGAGAGTTCTCAGAATACATGCATTTTGCCTTCTTCCCCACATGTAAGTAGCCCATACCAGCAGAGGAGGCCAACAGTTGTGAGCTCTGCCACAGATCAGTGGAGAAGCAATAGTTCAGTTCAGGAAGAGATATATTAGCAGATCCATCTGGTCCAAATCTAAGCCCTGTTCTCCAAATACTTGGAGCAATAAACAAAGCCAATATAATCAACTTCATTATTTGCAGATTCAACTACTTACTAAAATTTATTTGTAACCCCAAGATCAATACCAGCAGAGCTTTCCTCGTCATTCATAGACATGCACAGAACAGGCAAAAAAATTTGAGTCACTAAGCACTTTCCTAGCTGAGGCTAAAAAAGTACTCTTGTTCAGTTCTTTCACAGATAAGAGATTAGAGAGTGGAGACAGTAGGAGGCAGTACAGTGCACAGAAAAAGTCCCAGCTCTTGCACCAGCTAGAGATCTGAGTCCTAACTCTGACATGTTAGAGGCGGCCTCGGACAAGTCACATAACACTTCTGAACAACGGCTTCTCTTTTATAAAATAAAGAAGATTAAATCTATCAGAATGAGTTAAGATTATAATGTATATAAGATATACATATTTTTGTATATTAAATATGCACTAAATATATTATTAGTGTATATTATATATAATATACATTAAAGGTATGTTTAAATATAAACGTATATATAAACACAAATACCCCTAGAAGCAATGGTTCAGTACTTGCTAATGTAGTGTTCACAGCAACTTTATAGAACATACTTACTGCTACTAATGAAAACTGTATATTTGTATACAGGAGAGAGAGAAAAATAGAAGGAAATTTCAAATCAAATGTATATACAGACTACATAGGAAATTGTAGCTCCTTAAATGCTTAAATTCACTTCTGCTTAGAGAACTCTGAAACCAATTATACTTACTTAAATCATTCTTATTTATTAAACTCTGACTAGAAGATACTTACAAATATGTATAAGAGTAAAAATACTCAATTGACTTTTGCTTTTAAAAAAAGAATGGGTGCAGATAAAATCACTTCCACTAGAAGGAGCCCTAACCTTACTAATAAAACTTTACAGAGGCAACTGAAAGATTTAATCAGCAGAATAAAATTACTGATTTTTCTCATTGGAAATTAAGTTTCTTATCTCAGCTCTGCTGCTGCATTTAAAACAAAAGATTTTTTTTTTTTAGTAAAAAAACCAAGCTTCCATTTAAAACATACAGTTCCTCTAATAGTAGGCAATTGTTATCACCTAAGACTGCGGCGCCCTCAAGAGGTCACACTAGTTAGATCAACAAAAAATCCAGTCAACTGATGACTGCAACCTGCAGCACTGTCTCAAAACAGTCTAAAGATTAATACTGTTTAATCTAAGTAGACCTACTACCTAACCCATAAAATAATGGATAAGTTACTTCTCATGGAGCCCATTTCCTCATCTTTAAGAAAGGGACAATATGGGCACCTTGCAGAAGGACTAAATGACAGAAGAGGGAAAAAATGTGTGTGCATGTGTATGCTAGTACACAGCTGGTGCACAACACACGTTGAGTTCTCTCTTCCCCTTCCTTTTTATTGCTAGTTAAAATGTTAATTAATCTGAAAAAAGTTTCCTGGTTTATAAAAAAAGAAAAATAGGATGAAGCTCAAGCTTGGAATCTACAAAAGAAAACATAATAAAATCGAGCTAATGAGGGGCGCCTGGGTGGCTCCGTTGGTTAAGGGGCTGCCTTCGGCTCAGGTCATGAGCCCAAGGTCCTGGGATGGAGCCCTGAGTCAGGCTCCCTGCTCAGTGTGAAGTCTGCTTCTCCCTCTGTCTTTGCCCCGCCCTCCTGCTTGTGCGCATGCACGAGCACTCTCTTTCTCTCAAATAAATAAATAAATAAAATTTTTAAAAAAATAAATAAAATCAAGCTAATGATCGTTAAATGTTTTGTGATTCTTGCATATAAACACATCCCCAAAACTGTTAGTAAGGATAATATTCAAGTACCAAAGGATGCTTTTTGTGAACAAATTTTGATGAGACTTGCATATGCAAACTGAGTTACAATCCTATTAGATACAGAGTATCCAAGAGGATGAGTGATAAACGTTAACTGTATTGATAAGGTGATTCACTTAGTCTTTGGTAAGGGACTATTTAAAAATCTGATAGAAATAACTGTTGTACTAGATTGAATAATCAACAAGTTAAAATATATAATCGGGTACTTTGCTTGAAGTCGTTTGTTTTTTTAAAGAGTTATTTATTCGAGAGAGAGAAAGAGAGTGTGAGCGCACGCATGAGTCAGGGAAGGAGCAGAGGAAGAGAATCTTCAAGCGGACTCCCCACTGAGCGGCAGAGCCCGTGGGAGTGTGGAGGGCTCGATCTCATGACCCATGAGATCACAACATGAGCTGAAACCAAGAGTCGGACACTTAACCGACTGAGCCACCCAGGCACCCCTGGAATAGTCTTGATTAAAACTTGTTTCTTGCTTATTCACAGTACTCTAATCCCTCCTTTACAACAGCCCTGACTACACTGTAAAACAAGACGAAAACTACTGTTAAATATACATCAATACTAATTCCTCTCACTTAAAATATCAGGGCATACTCTAACCACAGGACATTAGTGAGTCTCTAGTCCATACGTTAGGTGTACACATCTAGCTTGTGCTGTCTAGTATCGTAGACCACTAGCCACTCACCGTGTGTGACTATCATGCACTTAAATATGACTAGTCCAAACTGAGATGTGCTACAAGTATAACATACACACTGGATTTTCAAGACTTAGTTTGAGAAGTATTTTATTAATAGTTTTTTATAGTTATTAGAAGTTAAAATTTTATAACTATTTAAATATTACGTAATATTTAAATAATGATTAAATTAAATATTAAATGAAATACTTCACCAATTTCATTTTCCTTCTTAAATTCCATATGCAAAATTACATATGTGGTTCACATTTGTGACTTTTGTTCTATTTCTACTGGGCAGCACTGATCCAGATTCTCACCAAAGAAAAAAGCCAAACCTGAGTGCCAGGTCCATTTCCTCAGCCTGTAGCACAGCACCCAACAGAGGCTGGACTTGGATGGCATCACCAATCCTCACGCCCACATTCTTCTGTGCCATTTCACTCAGGCCAACCTTGCCTCCAGGAAATCCTGCCACAGGCCAGGCCGTATAGACCTGCCCAGAACACAGGAAATAAAAATATGAGAAAATAAATATTCACAGAGTATCATTAATTTATAAAGCAGAAAACTAAGCACAGCCAAGCATATGGATATGCAAAACACAATCCTTACCGCCAAGGAGTTACAATTTGACAAGTTACAAAAAACTTTTAAGATAAATATTATATCTTCTTGTGAAGATTGGGAATGATCCCATAGTGAAAATGATTTGAAGATTTAAAAGGTAATTTAGGAAAAGAGACAAAGGCATTAACATTTAATAATGAGAAGAAAATAGGAAAAAAATACTAAAGACAAGCTAACTAAGGTTATCTAGCCTGGAGCATAAACTACATCCAGGAAATAGTGAAGCACCTGGTGCAAGAGCTTCATGAGAACCTGGATTTCATCAGACTTAAATGTTAAGGGAGAGAAGCAAAGACTTCCAGCTCCAAATAGTGGGCTGAGCTCATGCATTTATAGTCTTCCACAAGACACAGCAAAGGACTTTTTTTTCTTTTTAAGAACAATGAAAAGAATGAGAGGTGTACCATCAGCACATGACAGATTTCAAATCATTTTCAGAGGACCCCGCAAGATGAGAGAACACTGGCTAGTGAAGAAGCAGAAGAAATGGCAGAGGTAGAGGCCAGCAGCAGGGAAGAACCAGGAAAGGTTCTGGGCTTCTAGCCTCAAGTATGATAAATAGCAGCAAGAACAAACAGCTGAAAACAGGGAGGGCAATCAAATATTTGCATACAAAAGAGAGGACTTTCTTACTCCCAAACAGTGTTTCTGTGAAAAAAAAAAAAAAAATGTAACTAACCGGGAATAGGGCTAATACTGTGGGTGTCAGTACCTCCAGAGGAAAGGCCTCTCTCTACATTATGACATTTAGGGGCTACTATTCCCAGGAGAGTCACAGACATCGAAGGAAGGAAAAGTTTATATAGATGTGAGGATCTTTTAAAATACAGTTTTTCAATTACTACTGCTTTGTTGAAAATTAAAATAAAAAAATCTCAAATCTTTCTAAACTAAGGAAATGAAAAAAGACTCTTACCTCTTGTTTTCCATCCAAACTGGTAAGCAACACTGGTCGACCTATACATATATTTGCAGATTTCATAGTGTTGAGTCCAAGTTGAACAAGGGAATTCTGGAATGTTTTAGGAACTTTGTCATCTACCAAAAAAAGGAAAGAAAATTATTTTCGTATTATTTTATAGCTGAAGTTAATGCCTGCTTTCTTTTGAAGTAAATAAAAATCCTCTATCCACATAACCACATGAATGCACTTACCATACCCTAGAGAAACCACAGTTCCAATCCTCATTATTTTTTTAACAAAAAGACTTAAAACCAAGCCTTTTTGAGGGTCCACTGACTGACAAGTGCTAACTAAAAAAAGATGTCTTATGGGGTAGGTATTAGTTTTCATCTTTTAAGACAAATAATCTCTAATTTCTTTAAAAACAAACATACCTGCAATAGGCTTTTTGTACATGCACAGTAATCTTTCATACTGCAGATTCTAGTTGAGACGACTACTGGTATTCAAGACTTGAGCTGGGGGGGCGCCTGGGTGGCACAGCGGTTAAGCGTCTGCCTTCGGCTCAGGGCGTGATCCTGGCGTTATGGGATCGAGCCCCACATCAGGCTCTTCCGCTATGAGCCTGCTTCTTCCTCTCCCACTCCCCCTGCCTGTGTTCCCTCTCTCGCTGGCTGTCTCTATCTCTATCTAATAAATAAATAAAATCTTTAAAAAAAAATAAATAAATAAATAAATAAATAAAGACTTGAGCTGGGGAACTGGCGTTTAGCTCTGGAGGGTTAAACTACATTTCTACTTCTGATCCACATGATACCAGTCAGATATTTTCCTTTTCTAATCCCAAGAATACACGGGTAAGATAATAGCACAGGTCTTATTCCTTAGGTAAGCACACACTGACGAAAATGACCATCACTGTTTTCAACTTTTGGCCAAGGAAGGGGACCAGAATTCAGTCCAGCTGGAAATGATGTCCTAAGATGCCCACCCTACCCCTCCACCTCCTCAAGCTCCACATTTGGTCCTCCCTCTGATTCTTCCAGCACCCTATGCTGCCAGATACTAGTATTTATCATCATAATGTACATTCGTTTTATAGTCTGACTTTCTCCTAAACCATATGCTGCTTTGGGGCACAAACTGGCTCAAATTCATCTTTGTATCTCCAATGCCTACGAGTGCATCAAATATAGAAGCTGCAATATCCATGCAATCAATGAACATAGTAGATGACTAGACAGCATTCTTCTTTGCAGCACAAAATCCATAAAACACTTATGAAATTTTAGCCTGTCATAAACTTTGTTATAAAATTTATTATTAGACACATATACCATAATCATAGTTCTCTAATATTAGTGTTTCTTAATAAAAAACAGATACTTTATAATTTAAAAGGAATAAAGTCAATGAAACCAAAACCATGTCTGATTTAATTATTTTTGCCTCTACAAAATAACTACCCAATACATATATTTTCCTTCTGTCATCAGCTGAACAAATATAGAAAAAAAAGAATCTCATGCAGCTAAGATTAATACTGAACATTTATAAAATAAGCATATTTCATAATATGAGGCTGAAAAGAAATTTAACTTTGCTATGAACATTATGTCTCTTACATAGTTTACTCATCAATAACAGCAAAGTATCCCTTTGGTGACCCCATAAGGTTCAGTTTCTGCGACTTCTTTCTTCCTAAACCTCAATGAATTACCCTTCCCTCATGATAAGTACCTCATAGGTGTATTCAGTAGTTGGCAAGATTCTAGGTTTTCTTCTTTGCTTCATTCCATCCTATCTTGCACATTCACCATGCACCAGGATTTGACAAATCACAGGTCCTCTAAATACCTCCACTTCCTATGAATCACATGCTCAAATTCTCATCCACTAGCCTTATTTCCTAATACATCTCCACGCGTTCTCTTACAGCATTCAAATCTACTCAAGCTGTCCTCCACACAATTCCTTTCACCAGTCCTCATTCCTCCAATATTGTACTTTAAAAATACATCTCAACGTCCACTTTCCCCATTAATTAACTATACATTTATTGAGCACTTCATGTGCCAGATTAGTAAAGGTAATTTCAAACAACCACCCACTCTTCATTTGTTCATCCAGCAAACATTTATTATGTGCCTACTACACGGCAGATAATATGTTAGGCACTAGGGATGTAAAGTGAACGGAAGCGGACGGTCCTTGGCCTCACACAGCTTATAATCTAATAGGATGAGACAGTTATTAAACAGTCGCTGAATAACTGTGTAATTGCAAACTAAGATTAATACAATGAAAGAATGACTAAGAGTGCTGAGAGAGCCTATTATGTGGAATCTAATTTGGAAGAAACAGAGAATGCTTCTCCAAGGAAGTAATGTTTAAATGCAGATCCAAAGGAAGAGTAGGAATTAACTAAACAAAGAGGAAAAAAAGATAATTCTTGGCAAAGAGAACAGCTTGTACAGAGAAGTACTGGACAGAAGGCAGCACTGTGCATCTAAGAAAAGAGTACGGGCAAAATGGCAGGAGACAAGAAGGGGCCACGTAAGGAAGATCAAGACCTCCCAGGGCAGTAGGCTATCCCAACCAGCAGCTCATTCTCTCTCTCTCTCTCTCATAAGTAAATAAATTAAAAAGTAAATAAATAAAATGTTTAAAAAAGAAAAACAAATCCAAGAAAAAATGTACAACACAATGCCATACAAAGTGTGGTCAGCAAACTATTTGTTACCGGTTCATGATGGGGTAAGCACAGCAAATAAGGGTTTAGAAGCTTTTATTACAATTGGACAGAGTAAGCCTACATCTGTTGAATCTAATTAAAATTTCTATTTTTAAACTTATTTTTCTAGTTATTTCTTTTTATTGTATTTTACAACAGTGCTGAGCTGTGACATATTTTAAAAACTTTCCCTACAGAGTTTGAGTAGTATTGATCTAGAAGACACCTGAACCAAGACTCAGAAATAGTATAAATTACAAATATAAATTCTAAAATGAAGAGTATACATGGGAAACTCTGGACATCGGATGAACTTGCCAAAGAAAGATTTATACAGAGAAAAAGAGGGTTTTAAGACTAAGAATTGAGGAACTTAAACATTTGGCAGCCAAATAGAAAATGAGCCTGCAAAGGAATCTGAAAATCTACCAACAAAAGGATGGAGAAAAACTAAGATAGTTTAACGGCACATAGCCAAAAATTAAAGTTTTTGTTTTTTTTTAAGATTGTATTTCTTTATTTGAGCAGAGGTGGGGGGAGAGGGGGGGAGAGAGAGAGCAAGCACATGAGCTGGGTGGTGGGGAGAGGGGGAGAGAAGCAGATTTCCCACTAAGCAGGGAGCCCGATGAGGGGCTTGATTCCAGGACCCTGGGGTCATGATCTGGGCCGAAGGCAGACGCTTAACCGACTAAGTCACCCAGGCACCCCCCAAAATTAAAGCGTTTTAAGAAAAAGGAAATGGTAGACACTGCCAAAAATTGCTGAGAGGTATAGTAAGGGAAGTAAAGAAAAACTGTCCATTATATTTATCAACATGGAGATGATCAATGACCATGACAGGGACAGTTTCCATAGAATGATGGGACAAATGTCAAAACTTAAATAGGCTAAGGAGTAGGTGAGAGACGAGGAGACAGAGACTACTCCATTTACGAAGCTTAGCAAAGAGGTATACCTGGCTGGCTCAGTCAGCAGAGCAGGCGACTCTTGATCTCCGAGTTTTGAGCTCAAGTCCAAGTTGGAAGATTACTTAAAAAAAAAATTTTTTTAAGAGTTTATTTATTTATTTGACAGAGACACAGCGAGAGACGGAACACAAGCTGGGGGAGCGGGAGAGGGAGAAGCAGGCTTCCCGCTGAGCAGGGAGCCCCGATGCGGGGCTCGATCCCAGAAGGCCGGGAAGGTGACCCAAGCCGAAGGCAGACACTCAATGACTGAGCCCCCCAGGCGCCCCTAAAAATAAAATATTTAAAAAAAAAAGAAAGAAATTTGGCAATGAAAGGATGGAAGGAGAGAGGGTGGTGGTAAGAAGAAAATGTGGAACTTTTGTTTTAAGATGTAAGAGAAATCAGCAGGTTTAAATTTCAATGGGAAGAATCCAGTTGAAAAAGAGATTAAATATGCAGGACAGAACAAGTTATCCTCTGATCCCTAAATGAAACTGAAAACACTGTGTCAACTCTAAGATTGTCATTAGGGTGTGCATTAGACATAAAATTCTTGCCACCAGTTTAGCTGGTGTTCCATTTTTTTCCAAAGCTATAACACAGCTTCAACACATAAAAGCTTTACCAACTAACTTTTCAGATAAATCCGTTCTCCTAACTCAAGGGAGCTCTGATCTAGGATAAGGGCTTTAAAGTCAAGTCACTTAGTACCTGTGGAACCTGGAGCCAATCACATTAACTATTTTCCTCTGTAAAAAAGGCTTAATAATACAGTACCCATCTTTCAGGACTTCTATGAAGGTTAAATGAGATATGTATACCAACCTACTGATAACAATACTATGTAATTGGTAGCTGTTATTAAATACCAGAACCTGTGTAGTAGAAGAAAAAACCCTAAAGCCTTTCATTCTTAGAGACACAGCGATATCTCTTAAGAAGGATGTATCCACGTGTTTACCGAGTGTTTAGTTTTCTGGTATATATATCCTATGCTCTCTAGCTTTAAGCAATTTTGCAGTTAAATATATCGTTAATCTTAAACGAGGCAAAGTTGTTTCAAGTGCAACTAACAAATTCAAAACAATTTACAAAAGTGATGGCGTGACTTATCCACGGATAAACCGTTTCTGCCTAACTTCCCCATTGCAGGCACGGCTTCGGGTGTACAAACTTGTGTGCCACTCTCACACCCGTGTCTCGCCCAATTTTCAAAAGCCTCTGCACCTGAAAGGCGGCATCACTAGGTCTACTCTTCTCAGGTTGAGGCCCCTCGGCCTCAGGTCTCCCACCCACCAGAACTCTTTACCCTTTTCTAAGAAGTGGGTCACCACCAGAATCCCAGCCGCTGCCGCCGTGCCAGGCCCAGCAGAAGGAGCCGAGGGCCCCGAAGGAGAGGAAGCAGAAGAGGGCGAGGTTAAACCATTCTCTTCGCTTCGGTTCAACCGTTTTCTGTTCTTCTTGGAAGACATGATCAGAAGGCAGCCTGTAAAAAGTTACCGCAAAGCCGGCTCAACGTGCTCGTTTCTCTGGAAGAAAAACTTCCGGGGCAGAAGTCAGCGAGACTCCGCCCTGCGCCGTAATCCCCCAAGTGGAACGCAGTAGAAAAAGGGAGAACGGAGCACTTTCAGAACCCGCCATCTTCGAAGAAGTTGAAGAGGTTCTGACTTTTGCAAAGGAAGACGGATTACGTGGACACAACCGCCATTTAGATTGTAAATTCCTGAAAGACAGGATTTTTGGGGATCTCTGCCCGCCTTTCCCATATCATCCCTGAATAAACGTCTGTTGACTTCAACTAGAAAAAGAAAGTGGTGGGAAAATTTCTCTCCAGCTTTTCTGGAACCGGGCAAATTCCTGAGAGGAGCTGGTAGACAGGACTTCGCGGTTACTTCGGTATAGGGCTAAAAACTAAAGAAGAAAGAAAAAAGTAATAACGTAAGCGCAACTTTGAGACGGGTGGGTGGCACTCTTCTAAAATTTACGGTAGGGACCTCAGCTCTGGAACTCAAAGGAAGGTTGGTTTAGGGGCCGAGCACCTGGTGGGACGCGGCTGTGTAAATGCCGCCGCTACCGAGTGGGCGTTTTTGGCGCGCAGTGCTCTTGCGGTCCTACAGCGCAAGGCTCTTGGCAGGGCACCGCGAAGCTTCGAACGGTCGGGGTTGCAGGTTGGACCCCCGTGCCGGAGCAGAGGAGCTGCGGGGAGAGATGGACAGATTCGGGGGCGTCTCAGTACGGCTGGCGCAACGCGGCGCACTGGACCACCTGGACGCCGCCTCATTCCAGAGGGGCTTGCAGGGCAAGTGTGCCTGGACGGAGGGGTTCCCCGGCTCCTGAGCCTTTCTAATGAAGTAACCGGGGCCCCCATGCACCTGACAAGCTCTCCGCGAATCGAGTACCTAGCCCTAGGGAGAGAAGGCAGCCCTGACCCACCAATTTCCCCCTTTTAGTTCTTGTTCTTGTACCCTTTGTTGGGAGGTTTCTGAGGCAGTTGGGTGAAATGGTAACTATCCCGGACTTTGAGATCGGCAGCCCTCGTTTCTGATAAACTTTCTAGTGTGTGACCTTCGGCAAGTTCTGTAAACTACCATTTCCCCTTCCCTAAAACCGGTTAGTAACGCAGAGGATTGCTGAGGGTTAAGTTGGGTAATGCATATGAAGTGCTTAGCGTGGTCTCTGCCACATACTTAACGTTCAGTAGTGTGAATATTATTTCATTATTATTTACTACCATTTACCGGGCCTTAGTTCTGCGGGGCACTTTGCCCGAGACAAAACTATACAAGTAGTGGACAATGAGTGGATCAGAGAGGTTCTGAGTGGTCACTCTCCTACACAAATTGGGTCAGGCTGATGCATCAAGAACTAGAGTTTGCTTCTACTTACAGAGCAACAAGTCTTTTATGATGAACCAGGGAGGGTAGTGGGCGGTTGCCGTCTTTAGTAAGAAAATTCTCCACTCTCGTTGAACCTAAGTCTAAAGATAGGAAAGAAAGCTTGGCTGGAGGAGCCTTCGCTTTAAGAGAAGCCCGTGATTTGGTTGGGAGTTTTTCAGACTGCCCTCAATGGTTCTCCCATTCCAATTGAAGGCCTAGCACGGAAATTCAGCCATGGTAAGATCCTCTCACTCTAAAAGGAAACTTCAGATAATCTTTATCCTTTTGAGCAATATGGCAAGTGAGCATCTATGTAAATATAATTGAGCTAGTTATTTCATACTTTAATCATTCTCCTTCCCAAACTACTTATCTCTTCACCTCGTTTTCTCTCCTACTTATGAATAATTGCTGACTCAGCAGTAGGAGAATCAAATCAATGTTCATCCTCTAATATATCCACTTATGTGTGAAAGATACAGGTATTTATCGCACACACTTTTCAGTGGCCAGGTGGTTGAAGCACTTCTTAGTCAAAAAGGCAGAGCATGAGGGTTGGGTTTAGAGTCACACATCCCCGTTTCAAGCCCCAGGCTTTGACAGGTGCTTCGCCAGGCATTAGGCAAACCACCACTAAAAATGTTTGCCTCTTCGGTTGCTTAGGTGAATAATGTCAACCTTAATTACTGGATGCGTGTGGTGATCAAAAATAAATTAAAGGAAGCTATAATATGTGTAGTGCTATATACTTCATAGTTTTTTAATAAAACAATCTATTGCATTTATGAGTTCCTATTGCTAGACACTTTTAAGAACTTTACAAATCTTCATTTAATCCTCATAACTGAGGTAGATACCGTTACCTTTATTTTAAAGATGATGGTACTGAGGCACAGAGAGATTAAGTAACTTGCATTGACTCTGAAATCTGTTCTTAATGCATTATGCTGCCTCTAAGAGCTAGAGCAAAGTTTGTTATGAAGTCACACTAGCTTTTTCTCTTGAATAGAATGATTAGGGAGGCTATGGGAACTTTCTGGCATGATAGAAATGTTCTGTAATCTTTATTGGAGTGGGTTACACAGGTGTATGCATATGTCAGAACTCATTAAATGTATACTTACGATTTATGCACTTCACTTTATGTAATTTTACATCAATTTTAAAAAGATTTAAATCAGGGAAAGAGGTAGGTGAGAAGGATCTGACTCCATAGCCCCAAATCAAAAAGCTTTTATGAAAGGCTCCCATGTGTTTGTCACTGTCTTAGACTCACTGCCTTTTAAAGAGGTAGGGAACACGGTCCTTAACAGGGAGTCACTGCACAGCTGGAGAAGAGGAGGAAAAGAAATTTAACCATTAAATAATCAAGCCTCCCCACCACCACAAACACACACAATTTGCAAGATTATTGTAAAGATTAAGCGAGGTGATGGTTGGAGAAAGTAATCTGAGAAGTTTTTCTAAGACTATTCTTCACCCATAAGTAAGAGGCGGTAATACTTGCCTTTCAGGTTGTTTAGAACTTAATGAGATAATATATATAGAGTGTCTGGAACTTAGTAGGGACCAAATGTTAGCATCTTTTACTTCTGGCTCAATCTTAAGTAATAAAATAAGAGAATTTACAGAAGCCAAAAACAGAAAAATCTACATTCATCTTGGTATTTATAAAAAAAAAAAATTAGAAATAATCTAAATATCCAGGAGTAGGGGGCTGGTTAAGTAGCTTTTGGCATACCTATCTGAGGAAAATTATGCAGTCGTTAAACACTTGTGTTCATTACAAAATTTTGTTAACCTAGCAAAATGTTTATAATTAGTAAAAGATATGCTTAAATTATATATGGTGTGATGTCAATTCCAAAATTATATTCATGGAAAAATGTCAAAATTTAAATTTTTATCTCTGCATGCTAGTAAGATGAAGTTTTGATTTCTTCATGATATTTTCAGTTTTTTTCTAGGACTGGTATACATTATTTAAAAACAAAGTTAGAGTTATAACCACATTGAAATTTATAAGCCAAAAAAATTAGGACAGAACTCTTAAAGTGTGAGTAGAAGCCCATAATAGTCATTTATAAAGATTAAGGCTATTAAAAGGAACAGCATTGAAATGGTATTCTATTTTGTTTAAATCAAGTTTTTTTTGTTCATTCTACAAATATTGAGCACCTCTTTAAAAGGCAGTGGGTCTAATACAGTGATAAACACATGTGCCAAGTATTGTGTCAGGTGATATGAATATACTGACTCTATTCTCAAGGAATTCAGTCTGATGAAAAAATCTCATAAACAAGGTACTAATTACAATAAAACATGGGAGTTCCCATGCTGCTGAAGTGAACAGAGCATTTTGGGATTTCCCCCTCCCTCACCCCTCCCTGGCTAACTACTAAGTGAGGTGGATGTTTTAGGATGGCTTTTTGGAAGAGGTAACACCTGAGATGAGTTTATTTCTTCCACTCCTTTCACTGGAAAATGTTTACAGATTTTTATCCTCATCTTCATTTTAGCTGCAGTACAGCAGTGGAGATCAGAAGGTAGGATAGCGGTGTGGCTGCACATTCCCATCCTCCAAAGCCGATTTATTGCCCCTGCTGCTTCCCTGGGTTTCTGCTTTCACCACGCAGAATCGGATTCATCCACACTGACACTGTGGCTGGGAGAGGGACCCAGCAGATTACCAGGATATGCTACACATCAAGTAGGAGTTGCAGGTCAGTTTCAAACTAACAATGAAATTAACCTTTTAGAGGTTCACCCAGTTTTTTCTTACAGCTAAGTGATAGGTTATTCATATGTAATGAATAGCTTGATTAAATGTTTATCGGGATTATTAAGGAGTGCTTTAAATAGATGAAGTTTGCCTTATGAATCAGCAGAGGGCAGCACAGAGAACAGTTTTGTGTTTAGTTTTCCAGAGCGTACCTTGGAACATTTTTACTTAGGTATTTGAACTTCAATACTCAAGTGGTAACACTGAATTGAGATCAGGGAGTAAATCGTTATGGTAAAACATGTTAGTACTAATTATGTGAATGTGTAAAATAAAAATACCTTTTAGGTTAAATTTAAGGTAGAGCAAAGCAGATTTTTGATTTGGACATTACTTCTTAAAGGTATTTACATTAAGTTACAATGCCAAACAGTTGTTTTAAGATAGCATTATTTAAGTATATTATGGACTTTTCAAGCCACTGATTAACTTCAAAGACATGGTCTTGAGAGATTTGCTATAGGTTAAGACAAGAGTTCTCAAATTGTAGCGTGCATCAAAATGACCTGGAGGGCTTGCTGAAAACACCCTGCTGGGCCCCGCATCTAGGAGTTTCTGATTCAGTTGGTGTGGGGTGTTGCCAGAAAATTTGCATTTCTAATAAGCTCTCTGCTGCTATTGCTAATGTTAATGCTGGTCCCTGGACCATCCTTTGAGAACCAGGGGTAAGAAAATTCTTAGACTTCCAGAAAACTTGAAATAGTAAAGACTCCTTATGACTTAAATGAAAGCGGCATTATATATAAGCTAGTAATTTAATAATTTTATTTGCCTTCATATAATTTACAAGCGTTTTTAAAGGTAGTTTGCACCTTTGAGGTTAAAAAGGAGTGTTCAAGGATGTCTAATGGTTTCTCCATCCATGATCTCACTCTCTTGTAACAATTAGAGGCATTTAGAAATTTCCATTCAGCTCTACTTCAAAAGACTACTTGGTAATTTGATAGCACCCTCACACTTCATTAGAAAGTCATGCAGTTCATTGGTATGGACTTTTAAATTAGACTTTTAAATCCAGTTATTATTACAGAATTAGTAATATTTGCATAATACTATGAAGCACTTGTTTATAACTAAATACTATAGTATGTATTGTAGTTAAGATATACCATAGGAG
Organism: Ursus maritimus; assembly: GCF_017311325.1. Taxonomy (NCBI): domain Eukaryota; kingdom Metazoa; phylum Chordata; class Mammalia; order Carnivora; family Ursidae; genus Ursus; species Ursus maritimus. The sequence continues at coordinate 16,389,046 of NW_024423453.1, read as the reverse complement.
TTCAGGCAATGAGAGATCTGGAACTTGAACAGTCTTGAAATATAACTAGAATGTGAAGTGGCTATTAGGGGTGGCAATGAAATCATGTAAGAAATTGTTCTGGAAAGGTATAGTGTTTTTTGGGTGAAGGGAAAATAAATGACATTTATTGTTATAAGTAGCAGAAAGTAGGTGTGGCTGGTGAACATTACCACTGCAAAATATACCACTTTGGCATATTGATTATTTTGAGCTCCAGAAACACTAGATACAGGAAGCATCCTCCCCTTTTTTACCTAAAAGCAGGGCATAAATTTTTTGTATCAGGAAGAGGAGACATTCTCATAGAAGATGGGGAGTTGACACCAAGAGGAGTCTGTACAAATAAACCTTATTAAAATAACCCTTGTATTCCATTAATTTCCCCCTTATATGTCCTAGTCATTTTCCCACCATTTACCTCCCTTATCCCAAACCCCTTTTTCTTCTGTCATGTCTCCATTATGTATTGCTCTTTGTTAAAATGGTATGTATGTCCCTGGGTTTAACCACTTTTTTGGGATTTTAAACTTCTTTTAATCAAGCCTTCCATCACCACCCCAAGCCATGTAAATATAATAAATATATGTACTTCTGTCAGTTCTGTTCACAGCCCTAGACACAGAACCTAAGTGAGTCAAGGAAAAGTCTTTCCTTCCCTACACTGGAATGGAGTGAGCTATGGCTTTGTTACTCTTCTTTAAACACAGCAAGCTTGTGTCTGCCTCAGAGCTTTCACACCTGTTGGCTCCTCTTCCTGTAGTGCTCTTTCCAAGGGCTTTGTTTATCTAGGTCTTCAGCTCTAAAGTTCCTGCTCCAACATCTTTTCAAAAGTCTCCTGACCTCCCTGTCTAAAATACAGCCCTCCTGCATGCCAGTCCCATCATTCATGGTCCCTTTATCCAGGTCTGTTTTTCCATATAGCACCCACCACAATCTGAAATTATATCATGGACTTAATTTCCCCCACAATAATATAAACTCCACGAAGGCAGGTATTTTATTTGTCTTTTCCACCACTGTGTTTTCAGGTTAAAGACAGTGTCTGGCATAAAGTAGATACTCAGTAAATATTTCTTGAATGATTAGATAGCTCTTCAAGTGAAAACTCAAGTCCCCAGCGAACACAATTATGTGGGGAAAGGACACTACTGCACTGTGAGAATACCAGCTCAGAATCCAGACAGACAGTTTTAGGGCTGTGTGAACTTGGGCACTCAAAATGATACCACTCACACGATTATTGTGAAGAGTACCTGAGATAATGCACATAAAGCGCTTAGCACAGTACCTGACTAATCGTAATATAATAATCATGTCTGTTTAATTTCTGATCTCTGTGTTTATTTACCTTTCAAGTTGTGACCAGCAGGGGTCGCTCACATTGTGCTTTAGTGGTGCTGGTTTTGTCTTTGAAATAAATATTTTGCTCATGTTTATAATTCATTAGGGAAAATTGCAATTTCAGTAATCACAAATTATTAAAATTTAAGAGGCTTCCTTGGCATTTCTTTGGCATTCTAATCCTTATAAAGTCCAATTAAATTATAGTTTATGTTTTCTAATGGAAGCCAACGTTAATGTTAATTACATTTCACTTAGTGGTTTTCCTTCTTTTTTTTTTTTAAACACTAAAATGTGGAGTTTTCATTTCAGAGAAGTTTGTCTTTCCTTGTATTATATATACCTATCCCTTTCTGTGTTTTATTTCTATATAGCATTGTCACCTCATGTTCTATATAATTTGTTTTCTATTTGTTACCTTCTCATACACACACCAGAATGTGAGCCCACCGAGGATAGGGAATTTTGTTTTGTTTACCACTGTATCCCTAGCACCTAGAAAAATGCCTGACACATACAGGGCTCAATTAATATATGGAGAACCCATATGTATTATATATAGGAACCTAATTAATATTGAAAGGATGGAAAGGTATGTAGAAAATCTTTTTAATAATATTTCCTCACATTATGTAAATATAAATACTTTTAAATTATAGCATTTAAAGGAATTAATACAAATCATTAAGGTGTCATTTATATTTTTGACCCAGGATTGTCAAAAAACAAATAAACCTTATTTATTTAAGTCCCTAACATCTAGCCAAATGTGTAGTATGCTTGGCAATGTGTGTATTGAATGAATAAATAAAAGGATTAGAACTTAGGACATATATAAAATAAACAGTTATCCCAAAGCAATATATTGGTATGTTATAAAGTGATTACACACGTGTTAAAAAAAAATGTAAGTGGCTTCAGGGAGATCCTGAACTGAATATTGAGATATTTGAGACTTAGATCACCAGGGGCACAACCCATGTTCTATACATGGTGATTCAAGGAATAAAAATGAGAATGGCAAAGTCACTTCATTTATTCAGTAAATATATTTTTTTAAAGATTTTATTTATTTATTCAACAGAGATAGAGACAGCCAGCGAGAGAGGGAACACAAGCAGGGGGAGTGGGAGAGGAAGAAGCAGGCTCACAGCGGAGGAGCCTGATGTGGGGCTCGATCCCATAACGCCGGGATCACGCCCTGAGCCAAAGGCAGACGCTTAACCGCTGTGCCACCCCGTCGCCCCTATTCAATAAATATTTTTAAGCACTTAAGATTTGACATTAAAATAAATGCTACAGAAGGATAGAAAGATTAATTTATTTAACTATGTACCATCAGGAATAGAAGATCTAGAGAAGACGCTTATGCAACTGATTATGCTACAACTTAGCATATGCTAGAACCATCATTAGTATTCCAAGTTGCTAAAATAACCTGAATAACTGAGCAGTCAGTTTATTGCTGGAGAGATTTTAAAAGTGTTCATAGGTGAGGTGGTGATTGAACTAGGCCTTCCAGGATGGGTACGATTTTGATGACCACAGATAGGAGTATGGGAGGAGTCAAAGGTGAATGAAATTAATATTTCTCAATTATCTTTTACTTTTCCCCCATCAGGAGCTGTATTTGATGAAAATACTAGAAAAATATTGGTTGTACAAGATCGAAATAAAGTAAGTTTCTTCTGCTTTTTAAAAAAAAATGTTTTTAATTTTAGTATAATTAACCTACAGTGTTGTATTAGTTTTAGCTGTGCAGTATAGTGATTCAGCAATTTTGTATTTACTCAGCGCTCATCACAGTAAATGTACTCTTAATTCCCTTCCTGTTTCACCCGTCCCCGCACCTACCTCCCCTCCAGTAACCACCAGTTTATTCTCTATAGTTACAAGTCTTTTGTTTTGTTTGCCTCTTTTTTCTTCAGTCATTTGTTTTAAGTTGCTTCTGCTTTGTAAATTGCTTTCTAAATGTTCAGTTCTCTAGAGAAAAATAAAATACAGAAATTTTGATATGCTCAAGGAATTACAGAAAGATATTTTAAAAGTTCTTTCTAAGCAGTTATGGATCATTAGGATATTTATTTAATTCCAAAAATACCTATGGAGGCCTTGAAAATGTCGGGGATAAGCTCATGTTGCTCACTGTTATATTATGGCTACAGAAAAATTATAAATGGCTGTATTTAAGTGGGAAGACAACTGTGTTTCTCACAGACTGTCAAGATATTCTTCCATTGATTCAGCATTCATTAAGTTCCCATTGTGAGCCAAGTGCTGAGATACAAAGATTATTAAAACAGTTTCCCTGATGCCCTGCAGCTTACTACCTATTTAGGAAAGCAGTCATACAACAGATGGTAACAATCACTTTGCCTTTAAAAAACCCCTGAAGACTTCTCAGAGGAGGTGACATTCAAACTGGGTCTTGAAGAATGAATAGGAGCTTACTGGGCCAAAAAAGAAAAAATGGCAGGAAGAGTGGGGGGAGAGAAAAACAGAAAATTAAAATGGCACGTCAAAAGGCGCAGAGAGTTTACAAAGGGGCTAACGTGGTATCTTAGTTTGTTAGAGCTACTATAACAAAAATACCATAGACTGGGTGGCTTAAACAACAAACATTTATTTCTTAGGTTTCTGGAGACTGAGCCAAGATCAAGAGGCTGCCAGATTCAGTGCTGGTTGTTCCCTCTTCCCAGTTCATAGACGCTCATCTTCTCACTGTGCCCTCACATGGCAGAAGGGACAACAGTTCCCTCTCGGGTCTCTTTTATAAGAACACTGTTCCCTTTCATGAGCGCTCACTGTCATGACATAATCACCTCCCCCGGGCCTCACCTCATGATATCACACTGGGGATTAGGATTTCAACATGTGAATTTGGAGGTACATAAACATCTAGTCCATTCCACGTAGTATAGAAATAATGGTTAAAAAGTTCATTGTGGCTGGGAGCAGAGGGAGTGGTAAAATACTCGACTCGAGTGGTAGATTAAGAACAGAATGTAAAGAGCCTTGTACAACAAAGTAAGTCTAGGCAACTAGAAGCAACAAAAATTTTTAAGAGAAGTACCATGATTAGCATCAGATGTTTCATGCTTAGGACTGAAAGTGAAAGAGAATAATTATTTTGATACTCTCTGAGATTTCAGTAATATTGATGGACAGAGTCAAACATTTTTCCCCATTATGTATGTTTTTAAATTTTAAACTAAATATTTGTAATGATATCTGAAAGTATGACACATTTCTCAGAAATGCTATCTGAAAGAATTCTCATAGTTATAAGGAATTTTCAAAGTTTTAGTTAAGGCAGGATCTCTGACTCAAACTTATATTTATTGTCAACAAATATTTTGAGTACCTAAAGTAGTGTTGTGCCTAGCCTTCAAGAACTTTTACTATTTATTGTTTATATTAACATATACTGTTAATAGTTTCAGAGGTAAAACTGAGTGATTCATCAGTTGCATACAACACCCAGTGCACATTACTTAAGTGCCTTCCGTAATGCCATCACCCAGTTACTCCATCCCCCCACCCACCTCCCCTCCAGCAACCCTCAGTTTGTTTCCTGTAGTTAAGAGTCTCTTAGGATTTGTCTCCCTCTCTGATTTTGTCTTGTTTTATCTTTCCTTCCCTTCCCCTATGTTCATCTGTTTTGTTTCTTAAATGTCACATATGAGTGAAATCCACATGAGTGAAATGGCAAGATTTCATTCTTTTTGATGGCTGAGTGATACATATACCACATCATCTTTATCCATTCATCTGTTCATGGACATCTGGGCCCTTTCCATAGTTTGGCTACTGTGGACATTGCTGCTATAAACGTTGGGATGCATGTGCCCCTTCGAATCACTATGTTTGTATCCTTTGGGTAAATACCTAGTAGTGCACTTGTGGGTCATAGCGTAGCTCTATTTTTAACTTTCTGAGGAACCTCCATACTGTTTTCCAGAGTGGCTGCACCAGTTTGTATTTCCACCAGCAATGCAAGAGGGTTCCACTTTCTCTATATCCTCACCAACATTTGTTGTTTCCTGAGTTTTTTATTTTAACCATTCTGACCTATGTGAGGTGGTATCTCACTGTGGTTTTTTGTTTTTTTTTTTTTTTTAAGATTTTATTTATTTATGTGACAGAGAGACAGCCAGCAAGAGAGGGAACACAGCAGGGGAGTGGGAGAGGAAGAAGCAGGCTCCTACCAGAGGAGCCTGATGTGGGGCTCGATCCCGGGATCATGCCCTGAGCCGAAGGCAGATGCTTAACGACTGCGCCACCCAGGCGCACCTACTTTTTTGTTTCTTCTTTTATTTCCTGGTTGACCCATTCATTGTTTAGTAGCATGTTATTTAATCTCCATGTATATGTGGTCTTTCCAGAGTTTTTCTTGTGGTTGAATTATAGTCTTGTGGCATTGTGGTCAGAAAACATGTATAACTTAGATCTTTTTAAATTTGTTGAGGCTTTTTTTTTGTGGCCTAATATACAATCTGTTCTGTAGAATGTTCCATGTGCACTTGAAAAGAATGTGTGTTCTGTTTTAGGATGGCATGTTCTGAATATATCTGTTATATCCATCTGGTCCAGGGTATCATTCAAAGGAATTGTTTCCTTGTTGGTTTTCTGTTTAGATGATCTGTCCATTGATGTAAGTAGGGTATTAAAGTTCCCTACCATTATTGTATTATTATTGACTAGTTCCTTTATATTTGTTACTAACTGCTTTATGTATTTGGGTGTCCCATGTTGGGTGAACAAATATTTACAATCATTATATCTTTTTGTTGGCTTGTTCCCTTTATTATTATATAGAGTCCTTCTTTTTTCTTGTTACAGTGTCTGTTTTAAAGTCTAATTGTCCAATACGAGTATTGCTACTCTGGCTTTCTTTTGACCTTCCCAATCTTTAACAATCTTTAACCTTTAAAGCCTTTAAAAACAGTCTTTAAGTCTTGACATACAATGAGAAAAGAAATAAGTCAGATAATTTCACCTCCTCACGTCTATCTCTTCTCCTTATGCATTGATGGCACAAATCTGGTCTACTCCTAAATGTTGGATTTGATGACAGTAAATTTGTCAGTTAAGAAAAGAATGAGTTTTAAATCATTTGGTATTTTGAGTTGAGGGTGGGACTAGAGTAATAGTATCTCTACAGATACCGGGATATTGGTAGAGGGGAAATGGTGAGTTCATTACAGAGAATATGAGGTGAAGTTGAAAGAGTTGTTTAAGTGGAGTACTCAGACATTTCTTCTCATTCCTCCTGATCAGTTATTGCATACAAAAAAGGTGTGTGAGTTGAAGTGTATTAATTGATGAATTTCTTTTTACAATTTCCACCATCATGACCCACAGTACTTTAAAGCTCTAGGCAGTGGCTTTCATCCACAGGAGTGGATACAAGGAAAATATTGACATTCTGAGTCTAGGATTGCATTGCCGAGCCCCACTGGTCTCTTTAAGAGCTTTAGTGGGGGCTCTCCGTGGCTTCCATACAGCTGCAGTTCTGGCTATTCTGTAGAATTGTGCTCTGCGGTCATGCCATGTAGCACAGTGCCACTCCAGGAAAAATAGGTACGTACAAAACATGAAAGAGAGAACTGAGCACGATGTTCTAAAAACATAAAGGATAAAAGGAAAATAATTTTAGGCATCATCAGTATAAATAGTTCACAGGGATGAAGTAGTGGAAAAATAGGAAGAGTAACACACACCGGTTATCTTTTATAGGCCAAAGAGATTGGAGGAGTTGAGACATGATAATAGTTGAATAATAATAATCTATATTCTTCATATGTCTAGATCGGAGTCAATTTACCATTCTTTGAAATAAACTTTTTGGAATTGAGGACTTCTCTGATACCACTTTGGGAATGGGAGATAGGGGTGCCTGGGTGGTTCAGTTAAGCGTTCAGCTCTTGATTTTGGCTCAGGTCATGAGATTGAGCCCCGCATTGGGCTCCGCACTGGGGATGGAGCCTGCTTAAGATTCTCTCTCTTCCGGGACACCTGGGTGGCTCAGTCGTTAAGCATCTGCCTTTGACTCAGGGTGTGATCCCGGAGTCCTGGGATGGAGCCCCACATCAGGCTCCTCCACTGGGAGCCTGCTTCTTCCTCTCCCACTCCCCCTGCCTGTGTTCCCTCTCTCGCTGGCTGCCTCTCTGTCTCTGTCAAATAAATAAAATCTTTGGGGGAAAAAAAAAAGATTCTCTCTCTTCCTCTTCCCCTCCCCCAACTCACGCACACATGTATGTGTATGCATGCTCGCTCACTCTCTCTCTCAAAAAAAAAAAAAAAAAAAAAAGGATGGAAGCTAAATGCCCAGAGAGCTTTTTCTCTGTGCAGTTCGTGGACTGTAAATATGTGTATGTCTTTTAGTAGAAAAGTTTGAACTTAGTTGTTTTAGAACATGTTAAGTTTCAGCTGTGCCCCAAATTCTACACTTAGTAACTTAACATTTTATAGAATATGGGGAACATGAGTTCTCTTATTCTCTGCATCTAAGTTACCTTTTGGAAGGAAGTTATATTGTTATGTAAACATACTCTGTTTTGGTACAAGATGTATCATTTAGAGAAGAATATGGTTCTGTATGTGGAGACATATACCTCTGATCCTTTATTCTAATTTTTTTTGCTTTGTATGTACGTGTATGATATTTGAAAGCCACATTATTATCAGCATCTGCCAACTTGACCAGCCAAGGGATGTTCAATTGCAGCATAGCCATTCTGAGCTTGTTTCCCTGATAAAATAATTTCTTCCCTTCCTGTTCAACAATTTTGATCTCTGGTTCTTATTTAACAGCCAGACTAACATGATTGCTCCACTCTAAGCAGTTTTCCAGGGTTGGTTGAGCTATCAAATAAGAATCTATGTAGTTACTTGTTTATTAAAGTGTAGAAATTCATATAAAAAAAAAACAACCTAGGTCTAATAATTTAAAAATTGGGTTGCAGTAAAAAAAAAAAAGAAGGAGCTTCCCTGGCAGCTGTGGCTGAACTGCCTTACCCCAAACCTGTATACAATGTGATGTTTTTGGGGGTGAGTTATTTTTTTCCTTATAAAACCTGCCAAGACATATGATTTAACAGGTTCAGTTTGTAGAAATCAGTTTCTAGAGTGATATGTATTACAGCCATTCAAAAGGAAAGAATTGAGTTGAGTTATACTTTTAAAACAGAGCAACAGTCAAAACTATGTACAGACATACCTCCTCTTATTGTGCTTTGCTTTATTGTATTCCCAGATATTGTGTTTTTTTACAAATTGAAGGTTTATGACAACCCTGCATCAAGCATCTGTCGGTACCATTTGTCCAACAGCATTTGCTCACTTCATGTCTCTTGTCACATTTTGGCAATTCTCACAATATTTCAGGCTTTTTCATTATTACTATATTTGTTATGGTGATCTGTGATCAGTGATCTTTGATGTTATTATTGTAATTGTTTTGATGCACCACAAACTGTGCCCATATAAGACCACAAACCTAATCAATAAATGTATGTGTTCTGACTGCTCCATCTACCAGCCATTCCTCGCACGCTCTCTCTCTGTCTCCTACTCCACCTCTCTAGCTCTCGCTCTTCCTCTCTCTCCCCTCAGGCCTTCCTATTCCCTGAGTCACAACAATCTTGAAATTAGGCTAATAACCCTACAGTGGCCTCTTAAGTGTTCAAGTGAAAGGAAATGTCGCACATCTCTCACTTTAAATCAAAAGCTAGAAGTGATTAAGCTTAGTAAGGCATGTTGAAACCCAAGACAGGCTGAAAGCTAGACCTCTGACACAAAAGAGCCAAGTTGTGAATGCAAAGAAGTCCTTGAAGGAAATTAAAGGTGCTACTCGAGTGAACACAAAAATGATAAGAAAGTGAAACAGACTTATTACTGATATGGAGGAAGTTTTAGTGGTCTGGTTAGAAGATCAAATCAGCCACAACATTCCCTTAATCCAAAGCCTAATCCAGAGCAAGGCCTTCACTCTCTTCAGTTCTCTGAGGGCTGAGAGAGGAGAGGAAGCTGCAGAAAAGTCTGAAGCTAGCAGAGGTCGATTCATGAGGTTTCAGGAAAGAAGCCATCTCCATGACGTAAAAGTCCGTGAGGCAGCAAGGGCTGATGCAGAAGCTGCAGCAAGTTCTCCAGGGGATCGAGCTCAGATCATTCACGAAGGTGGCTATACTAAAAAACAGGTTTGCAATGTAGATGAAACAGCTTATTGGAAGAAGATGCCATCCAGAACTTTCCTAACCAGCGAGGAAAAGTCAATGCCTGGCTTCAAGTTTCAAATGACAGGCTTCACTCTTGTTAGGGGCTAATACAACTGGTGACTCTAAGTTGAAATCAGTGTTCCTTTACCATTCTAAAAAATTCCAAAGCCATTAAGAATTAGGCTAAATCTATTCTGCCTGTGCTCTATAAATGAAACAACAAAGCCTGGATGACAACATAGCTGTTTACAGCATAGTTTCACCAAATATTATAAGCCCACTGCTGAGAACTGCTCAGAAAAAAAGATTCCCTTTGAAATATGACTGCTCATTGACAGTGCAGCTGGTCATCCAAGAGCTCTGATGGAAATGTACAATGAGATTCATGTTGTTTTCATGCCTGCTAATACAAGATCCATTGTGTGGCCCATGGATCAAGGACTCATTTCAGCTTTCAAGTCTTATTATTTAAGAAATACATTTTTTAAGGCTAGAGCTGCCATGGCTGGTGAATCCTCTGATAGATCTGGGCAAATTGAAAACCTTCCAGTATAAAGCTTTTTCATCGACATTGAAAATCTGTTGTTTAATGTAGTCACCTTCATTAATTATCCTGAATCTTGAGATGGAATGTACTCCTGGTGAAGGTGCTGTGAGGATTGTTGAAGTGACAACAGGGGATTTAGAATATTACATAAATTTAATTGATAGAGCAGCAGCAGGGTTTGAGAGAATTAACTCCAATTTTGAAAGAAGTTCTGTGGGTAAAATGCTATTTAACAGCATCTCATGTGACAGAGAAGCCATTCATGAAAGGAAGAGTCAGTAGATGTACCAAACTTTATTGTTTTAAGAAATTGCCGCAGCTGCCCCAGCCTTCAGCACCACCACCCTGATCAGTCAGCAGTCATTAGCATGGAGGCTTGACCCTCCACCAGCAGAAAGATTATGTGCTCTATATTTATGTAGCTACTTTAAACATCATGGCAACCTGTTATCATCCTCATTTCACAGACTGGGAAACATAACAGAGTTAAGTCATAAAGTACTGTTGGGAAGAACTTTCTGTCTACCAGCTTAGGTGGTGGGGGAGCCTGTGAATCAACTGACAATGTATTAGTAAGACAAAAGTTCGGGGAGTACTCCCTGAGCAACCAGGAGTAGGGGGTTTGTGTATCAGTGAAGGGGGAGGGGAGAGAGAGGACTTCTGTGTGAAATATGTATGGCCGCTTCTGATGTTTGTTTATGCAGTGTCCCATCTGGCTGCTAAACCTTAGTTTCCTTCCTGGCTGGAAGCTGGCACCAAGGGGATTTATGGCGGCTTCTTTTCAGAAAGTTCTGCCTTTAATCAGATAAGGGAGACTCAGAAAAGGCTTCCGTCTTCATCTTGCTGTATCTCAGATGTCTTCCGTTTAAAGTAATAGTTCTACCATTCTGATGGGCTACGCGTCCCTTCATTTGGGACTGCACATAGCTAACTCAAGAAATGCGGTTCAGCTGCTGCTGGTATCCCTGAACTCAAAAGGGCCTAGAACCCAGACCCCTGAAAAGGAGGCATCTGCTGGCTGGTGTCTCTGGCGAAGGGATGCACAATGAAGTTGATGTTGGAAATGCTAGGAAAACTGCAAACCGGATCTGGCTGAAGCCCTGGGAAGGAAGTGCTGCGGCCGGAACAAAGCAGCATTTCTAAGGCAATCCAGAGCCACAAGCACATGGAAAGCCCACAGGAAGCAGACAGAAGGAGCCGGTCCCTTCGTCCTGCTCCAGCCTCGTAGTCTGTTCGTGGAGCCTCAGAGGGAGTGAGCTGGCAAAGCAGAAACTGGGTAGAGGGTCCCAGCTGCAGCATCAGTTGGAGGAGCATGGAGGGTGGGTTTAGAGCTGAGAGACAGTAGCAGCATCGACTTACTAGAAGCGCACCTTCTTAGGTAGGCCTCACTCCAGACCAGATGAATCAGAAATGCTGCGGGTCTGCTCAGCAATTTGTCTGTTAAGCACCCCCAGGTGATTCAGGAACAGGTCAAGCTTGAGACCCAGTAAACTAGAACACTGGGCTTCCAGTCTCTTCATTTGCTGATTTTCAAACTTATGCTAATGATTGGTTCTTTAAGAATGAGAAAGTGCTACTTTTCACAATCTAGCTGTGATCCCCCTTTGCTTCTAGGACAAATTCAAATTATATAAGACTTTGGTTTCTTTATGAATTAAATAGGTATGATACTCAGAGTTTTTACTTCTTTTTAAGTTATAAACAGATTATCTTTTCAGCAATAAAATATAAAAACTGAGTATTTGTATATAGTTCAATGATGTAAAAAAATTTTTTAAGTATAAAGTGAGACACTGAATGATATCTATTTTCTGTAATTATTGTGGTACTAGGTAGAATTTAAGCATAAATGATAGCTATTAACTACAAATAATAATTAGCGTTATTTTCAGACATCTGAGCCAGTTTTTTTCCCTTAAGTGCCTTATTCTCCCTAGGATAGTATAAAGCGTTTCTTGTAAAGTTTAACCCTCACCACAGGCATGTGCATACACTGAAACACAAATCCAAAAATGATACTTAAAACTCATCCTTTCTCCTTTCCTACCCATATGTTCCATTCCTTTGTCCCTGCCCCATGATTCTGAGAAATAAAAAACGTAACAGTGGCTAAAGAACTGAGTTAACAGTACGAACCTTGCCATTCATTCACTAAAGATGCCCGAGTTCTACGTATACTGTGTTGCAGGCTCTGTTCGAAGCCCCAAGCAAACAAACCGAGTGAACACTTGTTCACCAAGTGAACAAAGTGAAATTTCTACATCTGGAGCTTATATTCGAATGAGTAAGATAACAGTAAGTGAATAAATAATATATAAGTTGCTGGTAGGTGTTATTAAGAAAAATACAGTGGTACATGGAAAAGGAGTGACTGGTCTTGCTATATTGTGCATTAATTTCTGTATGCCCCATAGCCTAGCCCTTAAGAAATTTTTGCTGAATGAACAAATGTATTAACACATCTCTATAGTAGCTTCTGTCTCATTGGTAACAGTGATAATTCTGTAGCTAGTGAGATTTATCTAAACACAATGGCTGTGAATTCTGAAAAATGAGAGCAGTAGCATTAAAGATGAGAATAGTGAAAATAAAAATCAAATTTCTGGATTCAGTCAAATTAGAGTAAGGGAAGACCAAGAAAGTCAGATCACACAAGAGAACCAAAAGGAAGAGGCTAGCAGGTCTGTACTCTTTGTCGTCGTCTTCTTCTTCTTCTTCTTCTTCTTCTTCTTCTTCTTCTTCTTCTTCTTCTTTTTAAGACAGGGAATACTTTATTCAAACCCATAAACCCATCAGAGAAATGGACAACTCGGGTCCGTAACAAGGCATTGTGTTTTAAAGCATAGGTCAGTAATTGTATATGAGAATATACACTGCTACATAGAAATTAGCTGATCAGAGCACAACTTTTCAATGTTCAAAACAGAATAAGGTTTCCTGTAAATGTAGCACCTTTGTGACATTAACTTTAATATTCCTCTCCTCCTTCTTCACCCTCACCTTCCAACAGAATCCACACCAACTTCCTCATAATCCTTTTCAAGGGCAGTCATGTCCTCACAAGCCCCAGAACACTCTCCTTCCTCCATGCCCTCCCCCGTACCAGTGAACACAGGCACGCTTGGCATACATCAGGTTATACTTGGGGTCCAGGTGAGCCCAGGCCTCGGCAATGGCTGTGCTGTTGCTCAGCCTACACACAGCTCGCTGTACTTTAACCAGGTCTCCACCAGGTACCACAGTGGGAGCCTGGTAATGCCAACTTTGAAGCCAGTGGGGCACTAGTCCACACACTGGATGGTATGCCTGGTCTTGATGGTGGCAGTGGCAGCACTGACATCTTTGGGAAGGAACAGGCAGCAAGACATATATTTGCCATGGCGAGGGTCACATTTCATCATCTGGTTGACTGGCTCAAAGCATGCATTGGTGGTCTGTGCTACAGAAAACTGTTCATGGTAGATTTTCTCAACAGAGATGACATGGGCCTATGTGGCCAAGGAGAAGTGGATGCAGAGATAGGGCACCAGGTTGGTCAGGAATTCTGTCAGATCAACATTCAGGGCTCCATCGAATCTGAGGAAAGCAGTGATGGAGGAAAACAATTTGACCTATCAACCTGTTTAAGTTGGTGTAGGCTGGGCGTTCAATGTCAAGATTTCTCCAAAAAGATGATAATGGGGTTTCCCTTCTGTGTTATTGTTTTCTTTTCTCTTGCTCCTTGTAAAATTCTCTGTCACTACTTTTTGCCATTTTAATTACTATGTGTCTTGGTGTGGACCTCCTTTGCTTTTGTTAGAGGTTCTCTGTGCCTCCTGGATCTGGATTTCTGTTAGCTTCCCCAGATTCAGGAAGTTTTCAGCTATTATTTCTTCAAATAAATTCTCTGCCCCCTATTCTGTCTTCTTCTGAGACTCCTACATGAATGGTAATGTGCTTGATGGTATCGCTAAGTTCCCTGTTTTTACTTTCCATTATTACTTTTTCTGTCTCCTGTTCAGCTTGATTGCTTTCTCTGTCCTCCAGATTGCTTATGCATTCTTCTTCCTCTAGTACACTACTTATTCCACCTAGTGTATTTTTAATTGCAGTTATTGTGTTTTTCATCTTTGATTGGTTCTTTCATACATTGTCTATCTCTTGAGTGTCTCATTGAGATCCTCCACTCTTTTCTCAAGTCCATTGAGTACCTTTATGACCACTACTTTAAATTCTCTATCACACATGTTTCTTATCTCTGTTTTGTTTAGTTTCTTGCTGTGATTTTGGCCTGTTCTTTCATCTGGAAGGTATTCCTCTGTCTCATTTTGTCTGACTCCCTGTGTCTGTCTGTGTGTTCGGAAAGTCAGGTATGACTCCTGCTCTTGAAAGTAGTGGCCTTATGAAGAAGAGGTCCTGGAGTGCCCTATTCACCAGAACTTGGCTCTTCAGGGGTGTCTCTTATGTGTATTGCATGTGCCCTGCTGTGGTAAGTGAGCTGCTTTTGCATTAGTCCAGTCATGGCTCTCCCCTCCCATTGTGGACAGGGTTTGGTCCCTGTGTTGTTGTTGTGCGGTCTAGTGCTGCCTTGGGCTTGAGTTGAGTCAGACTAGGCATTTGCCAGCGGTGGTAGCAGCAAACTACTGGATACTTTCCTTGTGTTTCCCAGGGATCTACCAGAGGGGCAGTAGCATCGAACCGCTGGGTACTTCTCCTTGTGTTAGCTAGGTGTGTGATAGGATGAGTTGAGCTTAGGGTCCTCCTACTCCACCATCTTCCCTGGAAGTTGCTGTTATTATTATTTATATTGCTAAGCCCAGTTAATGGGAATATGTTTTTTTTAATTAACCCAAAATTATATGATCAATTAATTTATGACAAAGGAGACAAGAATATACAATGGAGGGGCGCCTGGGTGGCACAGCGGTTAAGCCTCTGCCTTCGGCTCAGGGCGTGATCCCGGCATTCTGGGATCGAGCCCCACATCAGGCTCCTCTGCTGTGAGCCTGCTCCGTCCTCTCCCACTCCCCCTGCTTGTGTTCCCTCTCTCGCTGGCTGTCTCTATCTCTGTCAAATAAATAAATAAAATCTTTAAAAAAAAAAAATATATATATATATATATATATATATATACACAATGGAGAAAGACAGTCTCTTCAATAAATGGTACAGGGAATACTGGAGAGCTACTTGTAAAAGAATAAAGTTGGATCACTTTTTAACACCATATTCAAAAACTCAAAATGGGTTAAAGACCTAAATGGGAAGGGGTATCTGGGTGGCTCAGTCGGTTAAGTGTCCAACTCTTGATTTCAGCTCAGGTTGTAATCTCAGGGTTGTGAGATTAAGCCCCAAGTCGGACTCCATGCTCAGCGGAGTCTGCTTCTTTCCCTGTCCCTGCCTCTCTCCTTCTGCCGCTGCCCCTTGCCCTGGCCCCGCACACACTCACTCTCTCTCAAATAAATTTTAACAACAACAACAACAAAAGACCTAAGTGGGACTATGTTTTAATACTGAAAAAGGTGAGAAGATATACTCAACCCTCCACTGATCATATCTGCAACATTAACCAGGTTTTTCAAACCACTTAACTAAGCCTTTCTACCTACCACTTTGAAATAACTGCAGGCTCAAGCTTTCTGCAAGGAAGGAGAAAGCTTTTTTCAAATAAGCTCTTTAAACCTAAGTGGTGCCAGAAAATACTACAAAGTACCACAAAAATATACAGTTAACTTTTCCATACCTATGTCTTATGAAATAACCAAAATCAAATTTATGTAAGCTGTTTTCAATCCTTATATATAGCATCTTCCCTTCTAATAAGTTCATAATTTAATCAACAATCTCTATTTATAGTCAAGTCTAGGTGAAGATTTTAAAAGTTGTTTTGGGGAAGCATTTTCTTTTGTTAGAATTCACGGTGGTGAAATCTAACATTGTCTCAGGAAAAAGACTGGATGGTTTCTGTAGAAGCAGCTTCTTGAATCATTTCAAAACAGAATCCCAAAGACAGTGTATTAATGTGGAGTTATACTTAGAGATATATTTCTACATTAATAAAATATGCTTTAAAAATTAATCTCAAGTCTGAGCCAGACAGAGAAGGGTGGAAAGCCTGAATTCTATACCCACATAATCAACAGTCTGTGGAAACTGGGAACCATGCCATTGGTCTCCAACTTAGCACAGTTGGGAAATGACACATTCTTTAGGAAGCACTCATCCAGGAAATGAGTGGGTCAGAAAGCACACCAGTAAAAGGTCCGTAAACTTGTTTTATGAATGAAGTATGAAGTGTACTGGCTTCAAGCTGTAGCACCTTTACGCATCATAATTTTTCATTCTCCAGTTTTTATCATGTTAACAGATATTTATAACAGAATTGTAACAGGAAAAATAATTATGTCAGCCATCAGAATATTGTCCCATGCCATTTCATAATATTTATAATTTTTTCCCATATGTGCCCTCATTCTAAGATTCCCACCTGCCCCCCCACCAAAAAATGGAATGATACACACACACACAAAACAATGCAGACTTAATCAAATTTATTCATACTACTCATGAAAAGCAATTACATTTGTACATAAAATCATTAACACACAGAACAATAGAAATCTGATTAGACACACAATACAGAAAATACATGAAAATTAAAAATAGCATACTTTAAATTTATACTGTACTTTCTACTTATTCATAGCAGCATCTGTAGGATTCCTCTATTTGTTAATAGTTAACTAGCAGCAAAATTTTTAAAATTACACAAATTCAGTAGATGTTTCCCTCCACTGTTTCATTCATACAGAATTTATCACATTAACCAAAACAAACCACTTCTATTTCCTGAAGAAAAAGGTAGGAAAAGATGTAACCAGTCCCCCCCCCCCACCCCACGAAGAAGAAAGGGTAGAGAAAAGAAGGTGAAGAAAATTTGCATGCCATTACCAAAAGATAAATTCTCAAACCCTTGACCAATTATGGGTGGATTTTATGGAGTCTCTCTGTATGTGTTAGTGAATGAAGCTATGTTAACTTTATTTTCTGGCTTTATATTGCAGTTGAAAAATATGTGGAAGTTTCCAGGAGGCCTGTCAGAGCCTGGAGAAGATATCGGTGTGTACCCCTTAGATATTTTTAATTGGCTTGAAAATGTTCAGGAAATTTGTGTTTACTTTTTTGCTGTATAGCTGAAAATAAGATTTTAAAATTTCTAACTAAGAGAAATTTCAGAGAGGTTACTTCAGGGCTAATAGAAAATTAGCAGCAAAACTTGTAATATTACAACTTATCCCACTAGTATAAGAAATACCATTAGGAGCATACCACCTATTCTGTTTAGGGTTGCTTCTAGATTAATTTGTTTGAAAATAGAAAGCTTTGCATATACATTAGTAAAGTTTAGCATTAAGCGTTATTTTGGATATGACTAATACTGTTCCTGGAATTAAACTATAAGAAAACACAAATTCTTGACCATTTCACCACACAAGGATGAATAGTAACTTTTAAATGAACCTCAAAATAGGTATTTATAAAGTAAGTTATAGAGCAGTAGTGACTTAATTCTCCTCTTTAAAAATTTTATCTGCTATTTATTTTAAATAGTCAGGAAGCCAAAACATAGTAAAATGTCTCATACAAGAAAGTCTCAAGTGAGAGTTCCCTAGAGCAACATCCTGAGCTCAATATTTCAAACAGGGAAATGTGAAATAAGCTAAGAATGCTCCATGTTACTGAATTTACAGTAAATAGAAGGAAGAATAAAAACGGAGTTTTCCTACCTACTCCTGACCCTTGACTGGGTCAAATGCAGTCTGCATCATAATAAATCAATAGATGCCTCATTTGATATCAGTATTATTTCTCCATGATTTTTTCCTCCATAGGCATGTCCCCTATTTAGCCAACATTTATATATAAAGGCAACTTCCTAAGTTATCTTTAAATATTTTATTTAAAAATGTATATATACTTGAAACATGATTTTTTAAAAATGTTACACAGATTAAAATGCCCTAAACACAGTACATAGCCAACTCCTAATAAACCATAAGTAAATTTACTACACTGAGATATAGCCATAGCAAGTTTTGGTTTTTAGGTACTTGTGGATCTTCTGCTTAGAGTCCATTGCTTGGGTCTTCTGTTGAAATAAAAGATTTTGTGGTGGTACAGGTGCTGAAAGAGAGGGCCATTTATTTTGGAACACCTCGTTAATCCCACACTATCCTTGTGGGATATATGAGAGTGTGTTAAATTTATGTCTTACGTCTTTACCCAGTCCATATTGGGCAAAAATCAGGCTACAGGAGGTGTGTTTCACTTCCTCTTCTCCATCTTGCCTTCTCAAATGAATTGACTTTTTCCTTTTGAGTTTTTACAGATCTTGCGAGTTTTCAGTATACTTATATTTTAATGCAAGTGAAGAAGCACATTTCCAAGCCAAGTATGCATAGTTTTAGGTTGAAGTGTACTCCAGAACTCTTCAAGTCCAGATTAAAAAAAAAAAAAAAAAGTAGTGCATTCTGAATTAAGTATTTGTGGTTGGCACAACAACCCACCTATTCAGCCATGAGGAGTTACAAGAAAAGCAGCAACTGGCATTCATCATATTGCTTAGGAGTATTACTAATTAAAGCTTTGCCTTAGAACTGATAAAATCCTGAAAGCAGCTAGAAATGATAACTGACAATAGAGTTCCGAAAGACTATGTCTATTTTAGAGCATTTCTGTCTTATAACACAATAGATTATTAAGAATGAAGCCAAATTACCCAATAAGTATCCAAGTTATTTTCTTAAAACTCTGTATTTAGGAAAGTATGTAATATATTTTAGAAATACAGCCATCACAAATGTGTACCCATTCATATGAGCTCTTAAGTAGTAAACACTAATTGAGAAACACATTTGTTTGGAATCCTTCATTCTTTGATAATACTAGGTAAATGAAGCACTACTGTCCATAGTGCTTAAAAAAATTAAGGGGGGGGGGCGCCTGGGTAGCACAGCAGTTAAGCGTCTGCCTTCGGCTCAGGGCGTGATCCCGGCGTTATGGGATCGAGCCCCACATCAGGCTCTTCTGCTGTGGGCCTGCTTCTTCCTCTCCCACTCCCCCTGCTTGTGTTCCCTCTCTCTCTGGCTGTCTCTATCTCTATCGAATAAATAAATAAAATCTTAAAAAAAAAAAAAATTAAGGGGGGGCATATACAAAATAGAATGCAATTTTCAGGCTTTGCTATAATACCCTAATAGTATGAAAGTATCTACAAGATTAAAAACAGAGAAATTGGCTTCCTAAAAAAATGTCATTACCATTGACAGGAAGAGAATCTCCTGCATGGTCAAAGGACCATAAAGCAATGGGGTCTGCTCAGAGCTCATCAGTACACCAGAATCAGAGGGAAATGCCAGGAAAACCCACATTCTGCACAATCTTTCCTATTTTATTTCAACCTAATCCTATTGTTAAATATTACAAAATAGAAATAACAAAATAAACTCCTTTTCACTGTCCTGTAACTAAACAAAACACTGTGACATATTTAAACATATCTCTCAATCAGCAAAAATGAAGACAAAACCCTCTTGGTTTTTTCTATGTTCTTTAACCATACAAAACAGTAAATGTTCTTTCAGTTCAACTTACAGTACATTAAAATAAAGGTACAACAGAATAAAGCAGTTCATCTGCATAAAAAAATTTTTTTTTTAATTCGTGGTGAAATAGCCTTGTAAAGATTTCCATCTTGAGGTGAAAGGAGTCACTCATACCCTGGATGTAAAAGCACTTATTTACCCATTCAGTTTTTAGTCTAGTCAATGATATGCTGATCCAAGTTAAACTATCAAACTACCCAGGCAGTGCTGATTTCCAATCAACAGCTAAGGTGACTGTTGAGTGGGGTAGATTCACTCACTAGTCTGTCTTTTGTCTCCGTGATACATGAAAAGGCTAGACTCCGAATGAAATGCCAAACTCTGGATTAGTGGTACTAAGAGTTTAACAGAACCCCCATGGTTATTTTTCAAAGCGTTGAAAGAATAAAAATAAACATTTAAACAATAGTTAAGTGAAATCAGCAAATGATGTGTAAAATTTAAGACTAGTGCCACAATCTGTAACAAATTTAATAACAAACATATATTGTATTCCAAGCTGAAAATTATTTTTCTTATTAAGGAAGATTTTCCTTTTATTCACATAAATTCTTTTATGTTTTTAGTTTAAAACAGTAAGTTCTAACCATGTGTAATCTATGGCAAATCTCAAGCGAAGGGAAACTCAACAATATAATTCAAAATGGCAAACAGATGTCTTATATTTTAGAACACTTTGCTTTTCCTGTGCATATTTCTAGAGCTGTTTCTTGGGGGGGGAACCCCCACAAGCATATATGGACAATTAAGATAGTCTATAGTCAAAATATGTGGAAATTGAGATTTTTTTCCCTTGACTTCCTCTTCCTTGCCTATTCTTCACCAGTAGGACTACTGAGAAGGCAAATATAATTTTCTATTTGACAAACAAGGAAATAGAAGCATTGCATAGAGGTCCTTGAACAAAAATCTATGCCTGTGGCAATTGTGGAATTGGGAAGCTTCCAGCAAACTGAGCAAAGGAGGCAGCTTTATAAAGCATTTCTCATGAACACCTTGGGAGGCGACAGAGCGTCACAAAATTTGAGAAAGCCCATTCAGGGGGGTTCTTCTGGAGATATAGAAAAAGCAACCGCAAAAATGTTAATGGCAATCAAAATCGTGCCCCAGAAATTTGCATAATATTGAAAAGATCAACCTTATAAAATGTGAAACCCTTGTATTATAAAATTCTGTAAATTGTGGGTTTTTTCCTAACACTTATGATAAAATAGTTTTTGGAATCTCAAGAAACCAAGGAAATGCCAAAAATTACCATAGTGGGATTCCATTGACAGGATAAGTAGGAGAGCACAACAAAATGGTTGTAAGTGAAACCGCTCTAGGACGTCAGAGGCTTGACAGCCCCTGCCAAATCACAGCTCAGTACATTCTGCAGCGCTACAGACTTTTGTAAGGAAGAGTGAATCACGATTTCTCAATACTGATACGTGTAAGTTTAGGCAGTTCTGATGGATGATCACAAACAGGATAATGATGAAGAAATATATAGGAATACTAACTGCAGGAACCTATGTTTTCAATTTTTAGGAAATAGAAGAGGTTAAAAATGCGACCCCCAAAATATACAGGTGGGTAAGCCTACAAATAGCAGCCAAAGAAATAGTCAATATTTCAAAAGCTTCTAAGATGCACAGTGGTAAAAAATACTTTGGTATTTCAGGATGTCCAGAAGGCGAAGAGTTTATGTTGAATACTTTCCTAGGATGAACTTTTTGCTTTTCAACCTTTAGATAATGCTACTTTATCTGAAAATCTTTGTGATCCTTACTGATTTATACATCTTTCTTTTATGTAGGAGACACAGCAGTTCGAGAAGTTTTGGAAGAAACTGGTATAAAATCAGAATTCAGGTCCCTCCTGAGCATTCGGCAACAACATACCAATCCCGGAGCTTTTGGGAAATCAGATATGTATATCATCTGTCGCTTAAAGCCACATTCATTCACCATAAATTTTTGCCAGCATGAATGCTTAAGGTGTGAGTGGATGGATCTCAATGACCTGGTTAAGACTGAAAATACAACTCCCATCACCAGCAGAGTTGCTAGGCTGTTGCTCTATGGGTACAGAGAAGGGTTTGACAAGATTGATTTCACCATGGAAGAACTTCCAGCAGTTTACACAGGCTTGTTCTATAAACTCTATCACAAGGAACTGCCAGACAGTTACAGAACTATGACAGGAACGGATTAAATCCATATTTGCATGTTTTAAAAAATGGTAAGTAAATCGTATATGCAGAGAATGTGTTCCATATTATAAAAAGTAGTGGATGTTTGGAGTTAACTAAATATCTGACTTTAATTTTCTAATGTGTATAATTTTCATGAAGAAAACTTCTCTGATGAAAACGTGAAAATTTTAAAAGCTTCTTTTCAAATGAAGCAAATGTACGAAAAAGATTATAGCTCTAAGTAAGCTTCACTGGATAAAGGCAAATGTGGTATAAAGGGTGGAGGTCTATACATTTTCCAGGAATTTTTGTTGCTTTTCTTTAGTAAGGCAATGGTTAAATATTAACTAGTAGATAAAAGGCTATCTGACCTTCCTCCAAACTGAGCGGGTAGCTGTACACATTTTTTTTCTCTGATTAACGAATTTCGAAAATGCATGTCTTCTTTCACGCAAAATGAGATCAGATGCTGCCCTTAAGATCAGCTCTTAGCAGACATTGGAAGAAAAAGTATAGCTTTCTGCCCAGGTCCTGTTTTGGGTCCAAGTTTATACTGCCCAGTCCGTTTCAGTGCCACATACCAACTGGAGTATTTCCTTGACCGGTAAGTATTGTAGTTATTAGATTCCAGTCGCTCAAAAAAGAAACACTCATCGGTAACACATTTCTGAAAAATAAAGGAAGAAGTGGTAGTTACTATTATATTTTCATATGAAATACTTACGACACTGCACTGCCCGTTCTGCTCAACCAGCAGCAGGGCTCTTGGCTTCAGCAGACAGTCCAACTAGCGTGCACGGTTCAACAGACCAAAAGTCTGACAGAATATACCTCTGCGGAGGGATGCAGGAAGGAACACAGCAAGTCAGCAGAACTTTCAGGCACATCTCTTCAGAGGAAGAATCCAAGGACCATCCTCCAGCCCCCCAAGGGACAGATCAGGGGTTAGGCAGCAAGAGCACACAGACGTAGTGGGAACCACACTGCCTCGGACTTGAAACATGCTGTGAACGCAGCTTTCACAGAGGGGGATACGCCAGTACCAAAGAGCATAGTACACTTGGGAAACCCAGAGCTGTGGCTTCCAGCTAGGTATTTCTGGTGCATCCATATTCCTCCCAGTCCAGAGGCAGGCTACCAATCAGGGGTCATTTCTACTTCTGTCAGGGTTCCATGCAACTGATGGAAGGGTAACCCAGAGGTAACCTTCCTAAAGAAGAAGGGTTTTGTTAATAACTTTACTCACAGAAACAGAACCAATTCCTTAAATTATAGCAACTTTTTTTCTAGTGGCTACCATTTCTAAGGCATAAAACAATAGTTTATTGTACAGAAAATAGCTAATGAAGAATAAGTAACGTAGACCATACTGATTTCTGGCAGTGTCTTTCTTGTGAGAGAGGAAACTACTCTCCCTTTTTATTTCAGTCAGCTTTTTATGGGGGGCGGGGGACAGCTAGCTTTACAAATAATTAGACCTGTAAATACTGTTCCAAGTAATGGAGTCTAATAGGCCGCTACATTATTTCAAGTAAATGTTCAAAAATCAACTTCACAGGGTAGACTGATAATAGTTACTGACCTCTGGGATGTGTGTTGGGTGGGGGGTGTCAAAAAATGATTTAAATAGACTGGTGATGGGTAGTAAGGAGGGCACGTATTGCATGGTGCCCTGGGTGTTATACGCAAGTAATGAATCATCGAACTTTACACCAGAAACCAGGGATGTACTGTATGGTGACTAACATAATATAATAAAAAAACATTAAAATAAAAAAAATGATTTAAAGGCAAGAAAGGAAAAACAATTTTTTATATTACGATTAGACAGGAAGAAAGAATTATAAACTTATATGGAAAACCATATAAATGTACGCAAATACACAATGTGTACATAAGTATATGACATAAGCCTGTAGTTTTGTATTAATGAGTATACCAGATTCCAGCTTACTTCTACATATTCAAATCTAGGAAACTTCAAGTTTAGGAAAACACACATGCAAAAGACTTGAATCTTTTCCCAGATTCTTTAGTTCTAAGATAAACTAAACAGTGGCACAAACTGTGAGAAAAACATAAATCAATAAACAGAACAATGAAAAGAGCTGGCATAATAACCAAGATGAAAATGATCTAAATGTGAGGAACAGGCGTCTCAGTCATCGAAAGTAAGGGTGTGGTATTAGATCTTGTCATCTGCTTCTAGGGATAAGAATTTTACCGGATATGTACTTGGCTTTAATGTTTTGATCACTGTTAACTTTTTAAAATGGAAATGCAAAAAATGGGCAAATTAGATAAGATTGTAGGAAATTACTAATAAAGCAACTTAAGTATTTCTGTTGCAAATAAATAACAGGTGGCATTGCAGAGAAGCATCTATTGTGCAAGGACCCAGCTATGTGATCCCTGTAAAGATGAAAGTGTGGTAACAGTGAAGCACTTATACCTAGAAAAATCTGGATATTCCATAGCAAATACTTTCACTTTACCTTTGCTGAAATTTATTGTGCTTTTCATGTTAACTGAAATCAACCTGTGTGACTTTATTTTGTCATTTTTCAGTGCCCCTGATAAAAATCTTCGTCTTCCCTGTTCCAGGTTTAAGATCAGGAGTAGAAGAAGCAGGCACAAGTAAAGAGTGAAAAATATCATGGTGATCGGAAAGATAACATGAAAGGTCATCACTGAGCTTCACAGGCTAATTCCCCAGAGGAGACCTAAACCGCATCATTCAGTCATCATTCTGGACATTGATTTTTGGGTGTTCTGCCAGCCTCCAGGGTGCCCCACCTTACTAAGTTGCCACTCCCTACAATGCCTGGCCTATTGGGATACCATGCCAACGTATCTGCCTTCTCAGCCAGTTCCTAGTATTTCAGAGAAAAGTAATAGTACCAGTGATTAAATGCATAATACATCATAAACCCACTTTTTTTTTTATAGAAGTTACTTGTACCTTTACAAAAACAAAGGGGAGGGAAGGAAAACTTGCATCTGTGCTGAACGTTCAGATACGTAGATTTACTAAACTATTACACACTTGAAGACAAACTACATTTTTCAAAATGGGTGGTAGGGCCAAAATTCAGCTCTCAAGTACAGCAGGCATTTAACAGCCCAATATAAGTACAATTTCCAGTCCTCTCCATTCTAAGTTTACAAGTCATCAATGACTATAATGTCAATGTTCATGTTAAAAATAAATGCAATATAATTTTTGCTAATCTTTAGAAACATTTACAGAGCTTTTTCCCTACTCTCAATGTTTAACTGCTCACCTTTTCAAACTTTTAAGAAAAGGAGGTCTTCAGAGGAATGACATCACAGAGGAAGTGGGTAAGTAGTTTCTAAGGGGTTATAACAACTTGTACCCCACCTTTGGGGCCTTATTTTGTATAGGCCGATGAGCTGGGAAATTCCTTAATTCATGACTTTTGACCATTTTCATGCATATCCTTTAAATATCACAACAGTCCTGTGACATAATTATCCTATACCCATTATCTAAAATTCCATGCTATTAGTAACTTATTTCAGATTGTGGACACGTTGGCCATGTATCTAGTCTGACACCTTTTCATAAAATTAAATTTTCCTTTTTTAAAATTTAAGAGTAATTTGGGAATACAGAAAGCACACAGTTCAAGTGATACATTCATTCATTTAATGTATAGCTTATCTTCCAGGCACTGGGATACATCAGTGAACTAAACAGAACAAGGATCCCTGCCTTTGTGCCATTCAAATTCCAGCTGGGGAGACACACAATAAGCATAACTAAATAAATTATATGTTACAATATGATAAATCCTGTAGAAAAAAGTAAAGTTGAGTAGGATTAGAGGGACGGGGAGTGGTGGGGGTAGTGATTAGGTTGTAATATTAAATAGCATAGTCACAGTAAGCTCCATTGAGAAACTGACATTTGAGCAAATACTTGAAGGAGTTAACTATCCAGCTATCAGAGAAGAGAGAGGGAATAGTCCGTGCAGAAGCCCTATCGTAGGACCAGGCCTAGAATGTGTGAAGGGCAGTGTGTACAAAGCAGAGGGTTTAAAGGGAAGAGGAAATGAGGTCAGAAAGGTAATGGAATAGGAGATTTGTAGGCTGTTGTAAATATTTAGCTCCTACTCTGAGAAAATGGAAAGCCATGGTAGGATTTTAAGCAGAAAAATGGAATGATCTGACATTTTTCCAGCATGACTTTGGCTGCCAAAACTACACTGGGCCAAAGGCAGAAACAGAGACACTGTTAGAGTCTTGCTGGGTAACCTGGGCTGAGACAGTGGAGACTTGGACCACAGGGATGGCAGCAGAGATGGTAAAAAGCTGTATCTGCATATATTTTGACAGCAGAGTCAACAGGGTTTTCTGACAGATTGGACGTGCAGTACGAGATAGGGAAGGCTATGAGTGGGAACAGGTTTTATGGGGAAAAATGAGGAAGTCAGTTTTGGACATGTTGAGTTTGAGATGAATATTAGACACTCTAATGAAGATAATGTGTATTGATCCCATACTATACAACAGCCGTGTCATTTAACCTTTTTTCCCTCTTGCTAATGCTAACAGCCACAGAATTAGCAGTTGAAAAGTTCTAATTTATTTGGAATGTTAGAAAATGTGTTAAGTTACAGTAATTCCCATGAGCTATTATTCTCGATTCTGAAAGATATGAAACCTAAAAAGGGAATGTAAATGTTCATGTATGAGAGTAATATAAACCTGTCAGGTGTTAGGGGGAGGGCACACCACAAGGCTTCCCTGAAGGCTGTCCACATAAGCCAGCTTAACTCACGGTCCTAAACCATTTGTTGACAGTGATAACAATGGGCTAATGATTTTAAAGATGGTTCTGGGAATTTGACCTCTCGTAGGGGTATCTGAATAGTGAAGAATCAAGTAGACTTTGGAAAAGCATGATTAACATTTTAAATAGGTTTTTGTCTAGATATTTTCTTTGAAATTTCAGAAAGAAACTAAAGTGGTACTTACACATATTGAAAAACTGATCCTAGGAGATGGTGGGAACCAGGTTTCTCACTGCTGGAGTGGGAGGTTACAGACAAGAGAGGAAGGCTAAAATGATTCATGTGATATGGCGGATTAGGGTTGGAGACATCAGTAAGTACTCACGTTTGGCTTAATATAGACACAGATAGAGAAATACTCATAGATGTATATGTACCCAGCGTAGTATATGCCTATATTTCTTGCTCTGTCAGGTGAGAGGGCCTAGAAGCAAACACACTTCATCAGGAAAAAGCAAACCTAACATCCAGATCTTGGTTTCTAATACCATTTCCCATAAAAGCAATGAAGGCTTCTTAGAGAAATGGCTCATCCCTAGGCTATAGTAGGGAATATGCAAGATGAACCTGGAGCATCTTGTAGACTATTATCAAGTGCTCAAAATCCTCCAGCACTGATGGGGTGTGTCAAAGAGTACAGGAGCCAACTGGAAAAGCTCCCAATGACCATAGCAAAAGCAATTTGAACAAAATAAATAACACAGTTTGGATTATAACCCAAAGGATAAAATAAACACCCATGAGTGTATACTGATAAAAGTGATTGAATAAATAAATGAGAATAGGCAAATTTCTCAGGCAAAAGAATTCCAAATTTATAAATATTTCTCTCTCAAGGAGATGGAGCATTAGCCCCCATCCCTTAAATGTGGACTATATATAGTGACTTACTTCCAAAGAATACAGGGTAGAAAGGGGGGAAAATAATAACTTTATAGTAGAGACAAACACTACCTCAGCCGGATGATCAAGATTGACAAAGGCTTGATAGACAATGAGAAAAGAGATAAGCAGGGTAATTTCTCCTAACCACCGTCTCTTCCCCTTACTCATCGATTGCACAAATCTGGTCCACTGCTAAATGTTAGATGTGAACTTTATGGCCATTTCCCCATGCTCTGTTTTTTGGATTGTTTATTCTTTTACAGTACTTTGATTTTCCAGTTTTGGCTTATGAGGGAGTTTGCTCAACCTAGATCCAAAAATGCTTTGCTTACACCACTTCTGAGAATTAAAAACAGACATGATGTAAGTAACAATGTTGATTATTTCAGAACAAAATAAAACAAATTGTGAAAGGTTAAAAGCTAATTTGACCTTAATCTTTGTATATACATATAAGATGTGTAAAATTTTATAAGACTGGTTTCTAAAAGCAGTAATTCTCATTAGGTAGTAAACTTTGCATTTAATCTAGGGTATAGCTCTTAAAAATAATATACATTCCTCTTCAATTAGTGTATTTTTCTGACAAACCTGATCAGTATATATTGTCATTCTAGATAACTGAGCCCTCAAAAATCTGTTTTCCCTACTTTGCTGTTTATGTAGGTCTCATTTCATTTTTAAGGCCCCTCAACTAAGAAAGATATTCTATAGGTTAAAAAATGTATTTTACTTTTACAGTAATTAAGTGTATATCCTCAGAGAATAAATTTTTTTTTCATTTTTCACTATTATGGATCCATACAAGTTATATACACATTTCTAATATTGAGATATCTTGTTCAGGATATCATGATTTATTACAGCATTATATAGAAGTCAACATGCAATTTTCTAGCACATAAAGACCAGGCAAGTTTTCTTTGCAAATGCCAACACGGATGTTGTTTGGTGACTTAAATTTAAAACTACAGTTAACCTCACTATATGCAGTTTTTTAAAACCTACAATTTTGTGAACACATAAGAAATCATAAATGCTAATATTTGTTCTGGACCTCCCTGTTGTTCATGGCAACAAAATTTATCCTCTATGGAATGGAATAAGAGTCTGTTGCGTATTAAAAAACTACTCAAGTTCAGCCTCTAAATATAGGCTTTGGCAGTTAAATATAGTTGCTCTAAACTTTTGTGTTTTCTAGCTTCAAAAGAGGGCAGGGGAAAGACCCTTAAGAAATGTTTTCAAACAGTGAGGATTCCTTAGCTTAAAAGCATTCATGCCATTACTATGTGAAGGTATTGGGGGGAGGGGGAACACCCTAGTCTTTTTTCATACTCTCAACTGGTAGCAATCAACATAACATGACTCTTAGAAACCAAAATATTTTATGTGTCCAGAGTACTCTTCTAAGAGGAAATGAGAATGTTTTGCAAATCACTGCAGGAATCATAAACAGGGGAGACGGCAAAAGAACCCAGGGATGTGCCATAATACAACAGTCAAATGGGGTCAGGTAGAAGGGTGGAAAGAATTATGCCTGTGGCAAGTGCAAGTTTATAAACCCCAGTTTCTCCAGATCGTAAGGGGCATCTGCATCCCCATGATGGCTAGTGGTCACAACACTAGACTTAAACCAAAAGTTGCTATTCGGTTTTTTGTTTTGCTTAGCTTTTCATATGCCGGCTGTCTCTTCTCATTGTCACCTGAGTGAGGTCTCTGCTGACATCCCTGGCTGTGGTGTCTTTTACCATCAGTGATTCATCTCAACCCATTAAATGTTGGCACAGATAGTATTAATAGCCAAGGGTCAAGACTTTTAGTTTCTTGCCTAAAAGTTGCTGTTGTTGACAGCTCACAGCCTATGGATCTGACTCAGAAAGAAATAGGTCACTTACTGACCCACCAACATCACCTCCTTGATTTGAGGGTAGGGGGACTTCTCATCTGAAAATTGACATAGCCCACCCAGACTAATTTGAAAGAGATAGGATTGCTGCTGAAAAGTCAAGGAAGCAAGCCGCATACACTGAATGGTAAGACTGGAGATTAGGTTGTGAACTTGGCAAGAATAGAGCCTATGATGGGAGCAACAACAACTGAATCTTGGCTGATGCCATTGCTCGAAACTGATAAATCCTGAATTTTCCATTTATGTGTAATAGCTGTGACTTTGTTCCTACATAGTTTGTGATAAATTTCTAAGCATTGCTAAATTAACTCTTACTGCATCAACTTGAAGGAAATCTGTTGTATCAGAAAGAATTAACATATATCCAAGGAGATAGAAACATATTTTAGACTAAATAAAATACCTTAATCTTGTGAAAGGTCCTGCTGAGCTAAGAAACTATAAAACACTTTATTTCGGAGCACTTTCTGCTTCTGATGGCACCGAATCAACAGTCTGGAAAGCTTAATGACTATTTACCAAGAGAAAAGGTCAGAATTCTCTTACGTCTAACTTGTGGAGAATTCTGTAAGACCGAGAAGATAGTTTAGTCTTCAGGTCTATTGTTCTAAATTCATCTCTTTTATGGACCCCAGTAATTTCAGAGATGTGCTTTAAAGTAGAGTAGCTTCTGTTTTCATCACTTTTGACAACTATGAAGGTTTTCATCATTACAGATGAACGTAAATTCCAGCCTACATTCTGGAGATAAATAACCCCTCCCATGAGTATCTTATAGGGCCACCGTGATTACCAGGTTACTGGATCTTCTAATCTCAGTAAGTAGAAAACTATAGGATAACAGTTTCAAATCGTTCACTGAACCAGATTAAGAAAGAGAAAAAGTGAGAGCTTTAAAACCACTTGACTAGTGCTGTTCAGTTAGTCATAACAAAAGCAAAGGTATGCATCTCCTTATTTTCTCCACCACCTTCACTGGTTTTTTTCATGACAGTAACCAAACCAACACCAAACCTTTGCAGAGCCATCATGAATCACACTACATGTCTTTTGTCACATCCTGATGTGAGAAGAGTAGGAATAAACCTCTCCTCTCTACAAACTCAAGGTCATCCAAACCTACTGATTCACTGTCCTGGAAATATTTAAAATGCTACTTTGGTAGATTCCCAACATATTACATCACCCTTTAAGTTGACAACAGACTGGTAGGAAAAAAAAAAACAAGGTCTGTAGACATAAAAGTCCCAAGTAGTCAATCTTTGGGGACTATATTTTTTGCCTAGAAACTGCGTCCATTCCCCTAATTTGACTATTACCTATACGCTGACGACACCCAAATCTATATATGGACACAGACCTCTTTTCCAAGTTCAGGAACCACAATTACAACTATGTAGTGAACATCTCTACCTGAGTTTCTCTTAGGCAATTCAAACCAGGTAAGTCTAAATTTGAACCTGTATTACCTTTTTTGCAGAACTTGCTCTTTCCTCTTTCCCCTTGCTCATCTACCTTCTCATCCAAACCAGAACCTCGGACTTTTCCCGCTACTTCACTCCTAAATCTAATCAATCTCAAGTGCTAGTACTTTACTCAGTCCTCTCTTTCCTGTCATTGCCAGGTTTTCATCATCACCTGCTTGGACTGTTACCATGGCCTTCTAACTGGTTTGTCTCCAGCAGTGTCGGCCCTCTCAAGTCCGTCCTCTACACCGCTGCCAGAGTGATCTTTCTCAAATTCAAAACAGATCATGTCTCTCCTTAAAATTCTTCATGGGCTTTCCAGTGCTTGTAACCCATGGTGTATAAGGCACTTCAGCAGCCAGTCTGTCTACCTCTCCAGCCTTACTTCTTCCTTCCACTCTGCATTTCCCTTGCGCTTTACACTCCTGCAGTAGTGAATTCTTTGTAATGCTACAGAAAATACCTCCTAAGCCTTCTGCACCCATGCCTTTGCATGTACTGTGTTCTAAAACTCCACTCCTCTGCTCCCTGACTGCCTGATGAATTCCTTCTTCTACATCATCTAAAATCCTATTGATAGGTCGTCTTCCAAGATGAGTTTAATCACTTCCTTTCCCATATTACTTCCTATGTCATAATACTTCTTACTTCCTATCCAATATTACTATGCATTTATACAAAATATAGAAGGAACATATCAAAACCCTTACAGTTATTATAAATACTTGCACTTCTGCCTCCCCAGGACTGTGATTCATTAAGGGCACAATTTTGTATTCAGTTTTATGACCCAGATGACTAGCATCTGGCACACTGTACACTCAGAAATATTGGCTATTCTTGGACGATTCTACAGTTTATTCAACTACCAAAGAGGGAGCATACGCCATTACACCCCGAGCTACTATTCATCCCACAAAAGTCACATAAGTTGATAACATATCAACATAAATGTATCTTTGTCAGATGATCAATCAGTTGATTGAAATACTCTTTTTCTCTGTAAATCTGTTTTGGTACCTTCAGAAATCCAAAGGTCGTCACTCAGAAAAAATTTCAAAACTAAGTGTATGGCTTAAAACACCACAACTGCTCAGTAATATTAAATCTCTTATGTGGGGAAAGTTATAGGCAATAGTAACTGGCTACTGGTGTTGGTATCATGGCTATGGTTTGTGTGTATACATAAACACACACACTGTTTGAGGTGTATGTCCCCGTCTACTCCCCCACTGAGACAGAAGTGGGGGCTATCTTTTATACTGCTTTATTTCTCTGCAGTATTTCCCACATATCGTGTCTGCCCAACAGACATGTGACCCTGGTCTAATAACAGTGGTGGAGTTCACAGGGAGGCTGCATTAGTGCAAAGTACTAGCCAGGAGCTAGGACTCCTGACTAGCTGTGATAAAAAGGAAAAAAGTGAAGTCCTTGTCCTAAATGAGCTTATAGATAAGTGAGAAGAGGAAGTAAAACTTTTGAGGACCTATTATGCATGATCCTGATTGGGCATTTGATATAAATTATCTAATTTAGTCCTCACAAAAACTCTGCAAGATAGGCTCTTTATTATCTCTATTTTACAGGTGGTAAGGGAACTAACTCCGAACAATTTGCTCAAGAACACACAGCTAGTATGTGCCAGTGCCGGTATCAGTATCTGGGTTAAGAGCCCACATTCTCAACTCATATTCTATACTGCAAGCATTTTGTATGTGAGATCTGAAAGAAACTTAAAAACTGATACTCAAAATTTTATATGTCCATCCCACTGATCTTCAAGATGCACAGTATGAGAGTTTTTTGTACAACTCTAGCATAGTAGCTTTGCAGAGAAGGCAGTACAATGCGATGAATTAGAGCTCATGCTCTCGAGTCAAGTCTGCCTCAAGTGCCATCCAGGCTCTACCTCATATGAGCTGTGTTTCCATGGTTACTTACTCCCTCAGAACTTCAGTTTTTGCATCCATGAAATAGAGTAATACTATCTTATAGGGTGAATATGAAGATTAAATTATATAATACTTGCAAAATCCTTAATAAAGAATAAATACCAATATTAGTAAATTAACAGCAATAAAAGCCAACAACAACAACAACAAAAAAAACCTACAAAAAGAGTATTACTTACAGAAGCCAGTAATCTTCCATCTTCCTTCATGGCAAGATAGCGATTTGCACATACTCCTTTGATGGACACAACCCCTCTCTCTTCCGCTTGAAGTTGCAGTTTGACTGTAATGGAAAAATCACCTTTGTGGCATCACAGAAAAAAAGAGCCGTCTACACATTTACACAACATGAAGACAAGAGCAATCCGCTAATCCACTCTAGAGGTTTGGCAAGGTGGGGAGACGGGATGGGTGTCGATTAGATCATATTGGGGTGACACGCAGATCCTCTAGAACACGAGTGCCTCTAGACCCCTTCTTACTCAGGGTCAGTGGGCAGAGAAGAGCGGCAGAACAGGGAGTGTTTTCCTTTGATAGGCAATTAGCCTCCACTTGGCTCCGTTAAATGCTTACATGTTTATAAAAGTGAACATATTTTAAAGTACATAAAAATGTAGGGGCACCTGGGTGGCTTAGTCAGTTAAGCCGCCGACTCTTGGTTTCAGCTCAGGTCATCCTCTCAGGGTCCTGGGATTGAGCCTGGCTTCAGGCTCTGCACTCAGTGGGCAGTCTGCTTGTGGATTCTCCCCCTCCCGGTGCCCCCCCCCCCAATGCTCATGCTTTCTCTCCCTCTCTCCAATAAATATTTTTTTAAAATAAAAGTACATAAAAAGGTAAACCACTTGTGAGAATTTCCACACTACTGCCTAAGTTTAAACTTACTAAAAGTTTTTTTTGAGAGTGCACACGATGGTGGGGGAAGGGGCAGAGGGAGAGGGAGAGAATCTTAAGCAGAGTCCACATTTAACCAACTAGCAGAGTCACCCCAGTGCCTCTTTAAAGATAATTTTAACCAATTCTTCACAAATAAAATATACTTGATCACTATAATCTTTTGGTTTGTATTTCCTTAAGTTTCTACACATCTTATTTCTAGCTTCCCCTTTAATATAATACCAATGCATTTTTCTTTCTTTACAGACGGGTTACGATGTATACATTTTGGGAGGGGGTGGCAAATCTCTATCTCATAAAAAACAAAATGCTCATACTTAATTTGCTTTTACAGTGTGTTGAAAGATTTTCAGAATGTAAGATCCTGAAGAGGATGACCTGTTCTACTGCAGATCATAGGGGGGAAAATATTACATGATTATGATTGTGCCATAAAGATAATTATCTAATTCAAATAAAAATGAAGTTAACAGCTTCTGTTTTTCTATTCAGAGGTACCATTCTCCTGCCTAAAATGTATTCTCCAAAATGTATTTTAGCTAACAGAGGTTACATAAAAAACAGATTCTGGGGCTAAATAATAGGAAACTCTTGGTTAAGCCAAGTTAACTCTTTACTGCCAAACGTCTCAGACCTTTGCTTCTTATAACCTGCATTATAAATCACCATAAGGGGATCAAGTATACATTCTTTATAAAATTTACCTGGACTCAGAATGAATTTTTTCATAGGCCATTATGTGGCCTATGAACATATCTAGGACATTCTTGAGAGCAATAAAAAAAAAGTAGTAAATATTCAAATGTTTAGAAATCAGCATAATATTAATCAGATAGCATTAGAAACAAAGTAAGTTAATTTTCCCAGGTGTTTCTAGGTAGCTAGGGAAACATGACATGAAAAAGCAATGTTTGAAAAATTCTGGAATTATTAACTTTATTAGATATGTCATAGTAATTATGTCTTAAAATTTTCTGTATCAGGCAGAGCAACCTACAGGTGAAACAAGACATAACATCTGGGATTAACTTTAAAACATTTTAGCAATCAAAAATAAATAAAATATTCTAGCAGCCAATCCATTTTTTTTATAAAGTGGGCAGCATAAAACAAGATTGATTAACCTATGTCAATAGTTATTAGAAGCTTGGGATTTTATTATTCTATTTGCACTACTTTATGAATGTTTGAGAATTTACATTAAAAAAAATCTGTTGAACATTTAATGCCTGATTCTCCTCTGTGTACCAGTCGCTCCTAGATTTCAGAGGCCATAGCATTAGGTGAGCCTGCACTTACCAGGCAAAATTTCTCTATAGAATCTTAACAGATAATGTAAGGTAAAAGAAATACAATCAAACATGAAAACTAAACAAAGAAGGGCATAAAGTCTTTTTCACAACATTATAGGGAAGTGTAGAAAATAAGTTTTATTTTTAACAAATATAACCAAAATTGTCTTAATAAGTATGACCAAACCTTGTATACAGCTCTAAAGTGATCCAGATAAGCCATATTAATTATGAATACATTTTTATCTCTTTTTAACTCGTAAGGCTGCAAAAATGCTCATGAGGCGAAATTGCATAATCGCTGTACTTTCTTTTGGTGGTTTATCAATAAACTGTAGCCTAGCTGTAGCCCACCATCATTAAGTGTGTATTACTGGTCATAAGAGAGATTATGTATATTAATGTGGGGCCAATACCAGTGACTCAATACCTAAAGTAAATGCCATCATTCATTTATTCATTGATCTTTTACAGATTCCGTGGGTATTCCACACTAGACGATTATCACTCATTAAGCCACTAAAAAATAAACATTAATTGTAGATGCTTAAAAAAGTTTCTATTGCCATATAATTATTAAAATATACACTCTAAAAATAACCACAGCCTAAAACAACAAGCTGTATAAGCCATAAAATCATAAATTTTCTTTAAAAACCCATTAAAGCTGAGATGAAAAGAACCCAAATGAACTAAATTCCACATACAAATGACCCCTTCCCAAAGAAGAGATGCCTAACTGCTTTTATCTCTGACACGAGAAAGAATAAACCTGCCAAAAAGGGAAGTATGGAGAAGCCAGCTGAAACTTTATTAACTCTTAACAACTGTTGATGTGAGAAGTTAGAGTCTGAGGAGTTCTAATCAAAGAACGACTCCATACCCACCTGCCAGTTCTCTTTCACACAGCTTGCACCGAGTGCACAACCAACACACATCAAAGGCTGGGACGCGACAGAAGGGCTGAGAAATTTTTGCTGAGTGCAAAGCAGCAGTTGGCTGAAGGCTAGGAGCAGGTCAATCTCTGAGTAAGATCCCTCTGACAAGCAACGAGCCTTCACCAAATGCAAAGCAGGATGAAGAGAGATCTTCCAAGACAAGCCAGGGGTTGAGTTCAAGAGCAAGGCTAACTGCTGACCTACCCAAACAGTTGGCAGCTGGGCTATAAGGCAAAATAGAATACAAAAAAAGTACCAAATTAATCCAAAAGAAGGAAGGAAAAGAGAAACTGGACAAAGAACAGATGGGGAAATTAGAAAACAAGTGCCAAGATGGCAGATTAAACCCAGCATATCAATAATTACACTAAATGTAAATTAACATTTACATTTAAGGGAAAAAAATTGTCAAGATAAAAAGGCAAAACTCAACTGTGTTGTTTGTAAGAAAAATGCTTTAAATATAAAGACAAAGGCAAATTGAAAGTAAAAACGTGGGGAAAAACGTAAAATTCACACCCAGGTATAATAATGCTGATATGGCTATATTAATATCTGATAATGTGGACTTCAAGGCAAGTACTGTGGAGGTGAACAAGGTGATTGCATGATGATAAGAGGTCAGATATGTCAAGACAACATAATAATCTTAAATGTGTAGCACGTAATAATAGAATCCTAAAATATCTCAAGCAAAATTTGACAGAATAAAGCAATAAGAATATGGAATATATGAATAACACTACCTACCAACTTGACCTGACTTTTTTCTTTTTATATCATGTAGCTTTCATTACCTGAGACTTTATTCTCCTCTTAACATCATAGTCAGTTGAAAACTGTGCTAAAAAAAAAATTAACTGCCATCATTGTAAGCTACCCTATGCTTATTTGCCTAGTGAACTTGAGTTGTTCAAATCAATTAACTCCAGCTGACAAGTTCTTTTTCTAAAGTCACCATGATATTAAGTAATATCAAGGGCTCTTGTCCTGAACTATTGGTTCCTTTGTTTTTTAACAGTCTGTAATAATTCATATATGATGCAATTCATTTAAAGTGTACATACAATTCAGTGGATTTCAGTAGTCACAGAGTTGTGCAACCGTTACTACAATCAATTTTAGAACATTTTCATCATCCCATACCCTTTAGTATTCACCTCCCATGTCCCCAATAGCACCATCCCCAGGCCTACACTACCACTAATCCACTTCCTGTCTCTATAGATTTTCCTATTCTGGATATTTCATATAGATGGAATCATGCAGTTTATGGTCTTTTATGACGGCTTCTTTCACTTAGCATAAGGTTTTCAAGGTTCATCCGTGTGGTAGCCATTATCACTACTTAATTCCTTTTTATTGCCAAATAACATTCTATGGACTAGATAAACCACATTTGATTTAACTGCACTGGTTGATGAACATCAATCTTGTTTCCAATTTGGGGCTACTATGAATTATACTGCTATGAACATGCTACAGAAGCAAGATTTTGGGTAGACATTTTCATTTCTTCTGGGTATACACTGAAAAGTCAAATTACTAAGTCATATGCTGACTATGGTTAATCATTTAGGAATTGTCAGACTTTTCAAAGCAACCATTTTACAGTTTCACTAGAAATTGAGGGTTCCAGTTTCTCTACATCCAGACCGCATTTGCTATAGTCTGTGTTTTGGGTTTTTGTTTTTGGTGTTGGTTTTTTTTTTTCCCCCTGTTTTTCTGTTTTGTTTTGTTTTTTTATGATTTTATTTATTTATTTGACAGAGAGAGACAGCCAGCGAGAGAGGGAACACAAGCAGGGGGAGTGGGAGAGGAAGAAGCAGGCTCCCAGCGGAGGAGCCTGATGTGGGGCTCGATCCCAGAATGCCAGGATCACGCCCTGAGCCGAAGGCAGAGGCTTAACGACTGCGCTACCCAGGCGCCCCTGTTTTTCTGTTTTTATTATAGCCAGCCTATTTGGGTGTGAAGTGGTATCTCATAGCTTTGATATGTTGATATTTTTCTGTTGGGTAATGATATTAGGCATCTTTTCATGTACTCATTGGCTGTTTGTATATATTCTTTAGAGAAACATCTATTCAAATCCTTGGCTCATTTTTAAATTAGGTCGTCTTTTTATCACTGAGTTCTAAGAGCTCTTTATGGATTTGAGACACAAATCCCTAATCATATATCTGATTTGCAAATATTTTCTCCCAACCTGTGGGTTGATTTTCCACTCTCTTGATGTTGTCCTTTGAAATAGAAACATCTTTAATTTTCATGAAATCCAGTTTACCAATTTTGTTATTATTGTGTTTTTATTGTCCTAAGAAACCGCTACATAATCCAGGGTCATGAATGAAGTTTTACAACTAAGCTTTTCTCTTATCCGTTTAGGTTTTGATCCATTTTAACTTTTTATGAGGTATGAATATCCAACGTCACTCTTTCACATGTGAATGTGCCCACCAAATTGACACTTAAAGACCACTACACCCAAACAGAATATGCATTCTTTTTAATAATCCCAAGAATAAATTATATACTGGCAATCAAACAAGTCTCAATACATTTAAAAGGATTAAAATCAAACAAAGTATTATATTAGAAATTAGTAACAATAAGTTATCTAGAAAATCCTCCAAATATTTGGAGATTAAGCAATATACTTCTAAAAAAAGCCACAGATAAATACAAGGGAAATTAGAAAATATTTCCTAATTGTATAATGGAAACTCAACATGCTTAAAGGGAAAGCTGTAGCGTTAAGTGTTTATATTAGAAAAGCAAAGACTGTGAAAATCAAAGCTTCTACCACGAGAACTAGAAAAAGATCCTTTTTTTTGCCATATTACTACTTTATGTTATATATATTTTTTATTTAAATTCCAGTTAACATACAGTGTTATATCAGTTTCAGGTGTACAGTATAATAATTCATTCGTTCCATACATCACCCAGTGCTCATCACAAGTGCACTCCCTATTCTCCCATCACCTATTTCAGCCATCCCCTCACTCCCCTCCCCTCTGGTAACCAGATTGTTCTGTATTATTAAGAGTAAGAACTACAAAAAGATTTCTTTCTATTTTTTTAAGATTGTATTTACTTATTTGCCACAGAGAGAGACAGAGAGAGAGCACAAGCAGGGGGAGAGTCAGGCAGAGGGAGATGCAGGCTCCCTGCTGAGCAAGGAGCCCCATGCCGGGCTCAATCCCACACGGCCTGAACTGAATCATGACCTGAGCTGAAGGCAGCTGCTTAACCAATTGAGCCACCCAGGTGTCCCTACAAAAAAATTTCTAATTAAGATCTCTAATTTCAATTAAGGCCAAAGTAATAGCAGAGGGAATACTTACTAATACATAAGGACATACATAAGGGACATATCAATAAAAGCAATGTGTAAACCCTTGCTTGAATTCTGATTAAAGCAAATATTTTTAAAATTTTTTGTAGAAAAATATAAGGCCAAGGGGAAATTTTAACTCTAACTGGATATTTTGTGCATCTAAGGGAATTTTTAAATTTTTATGCATGAGAATGGAACTGTGATTATTTTTTTAAGTCCTTATCTTTTAGAGATACATATTAATCATTTATGTATCTAATAGGTAATAAGTGTACATATTACTTATATAATGACTTACATAATCATTTTCTAAAATATTTGATAAAATAATATGTCAGCTAGGATATACTTCAAAATAATGCAGTACCAGGGAGGGGAAAGGAGCTAGTGGAGGGTTAGATGAAACAACTGGTCATGTGATGATGACTACTGAGGCTGGGGGATGGATACATGATGATCTTTATACTGGTCCTTTTATTTTTGTATATATTTTAAACTTTCTCTAATAAAAAGTTTTGTAGGTTATAAAAGAACAAAACAAGTAACCAAAGGCATTTCATTGGGCAATAGTGCTAATTTGGGTAACAAT
Source organism: Ursus maritimus (assembly GCF_017311325.1). Classification (NCBI taxonomy): domain Eukaryota; kingdom Metazoa; phylum Chordata; class Mammalia; order Carnivora; family Ursidae; genus Ursus; species Ursus maritimus. Next base: position 16,349,016 of record NW_024423453.1, on the reverse strand, counting down.
GTATTGAAGGGTATTAATTATTCAACCTATCCTAAAAATACCATAGATCGGGTGACATAAGTGATAAACACTTATTTCTCGCAGTTCTGGAGGCTGAGGAATCCAAGATCAAGGTGCTATTAGCGTTGGTGTCTGGTGAGGTCCCTTTTTCTACACACCTTGTCAACACTTGTTTCTTGTGTTTTTGATTTTAGCCATTCTGACAGTCATTCTGAGAGGATATCTCATGATGGCTTGGTTTGCATTTCCCTGATGATGAGTGATGTTGAACAACTTTTCATATGTTTAGCCATCTGTATGTCTTCTTTGGAGAAATGTATATTTATTTCTTCTATTTTTTTTTAATTGTATTACTTGGTGGGGTTCTTTTTTGGCATTGAATTGTGTAAGTTCTTTATATATTTTGGATACTGTTTACCAGATATGTCATTGCAAATACATTCTCCCATTCTGTAGGTTGTCTTTTAATTTTGTTGATTATTTCCTTGCTGTGCAGAAGCTTTTATTTGATGTAGTCCCGACAGTTTATTTTTGTTTTTGTTTTCCTTGCCTCAGGACCTATGTAAAAAGAAGTTGCTATGGCCAATATCAGAGAGACTGCCTATGCTCTCTTCTAGGATTTTTATGGTTTCAAGTCTCATATTTAGATCCTTAATCCACTTTTAATTTATTTTTGTGTATGGTGTAAGAAAGTGGCCCAGTTTCATTCTTTCGCATATAGCTGTCCACTTTTCCCAACACCATTTGTTGAAGAGATTATCTTTTTTCCTATACACTTGCCTCTTCTGTCAAAGATTAATTGACCACATAAATCGTGAGTTTATTTCTGGGCTCTCTATTCTGTTTCATTGATCTGTGTCTATTTTTGTGCCCATACCATACTGTTTTGATTACTACAGCTTTGTAGTATAACTTGAAATTAGATTGTGATACCTCCAGCTTTGTTCTTTTTCAAGATTGTTTTAGCTATTCAGGGTCTTTTGTGGTTCCATACAAATTTTAGGATTATTTGTTCTAGTTCTGTGAAATATGCTGTTGGTATTTTGATAGGGATTGTACTGAATCTGTAGATTGCTTTGGATAGTATGTGCATTTTAACAATATTTGTTCTTCCAATCCATGAGCATGGAGTATCTTTTCATTTGTGTCGTCTTCAATTTCTTCCATCAGTGGTTTTTTTAGTTTTCAGAGTACAGGTCTTTCACTTCTTTGGTTAGGTTTATTCCTCGTTATCTTACTATTTTTGGTGCAACTGTAAATAGGACTGTTTCTTAATTTCTTTTTCTGCTGCTTCATTATTTGTGTATAGAGTGCAACAGATTTATTCTGTACATTGATTTTGTATCTTACCACCTTATCAAATTATCAGTTCCAGTAGTTTTTTGGTGGAGTCTTTAGGATTTTCTATCTATAGTATCATGTCATCTGCAGATAGTGAAAGTGTTACTTCTTCCTTACCAATGGATGCCTTTTATTCCTTTTTCTTATGTGATAGCTGTGGCTAGGATTTCCAGTACTGTGTTGAATAAAAGTGGTGAGAGAGGACATCCCAAAGGCCCCACCTTCTAATACCATTGCATTGGTGTTAGGACTTCAATGTATGAATTGGGGGAGGGGTGGAAACACAAACATCCAGTCCATAACAGGTATAAAAACTGTGTTAATGTTCAGATAGAGTCCCTCAGATACTCTTCAGATTCTACACAATATGAAATCTCAGCCAGTACTCAAAAATACTGAAACGTACAATCCAGTGAAAATAAATCTGGTTGCATTCAAGTTAGATTTTTAGTTTCACTGTTCCATGTTGCACTGGCTTCATGGAGAGGAAAGATACAATAATCATACTTGAGATTTAGAAGACACTTAACAAGCTAGTGGGTCTTAATGACTTAGCAAAAGCATAAGCCAAAGACACCTTTCATTTGCTGAGGGTAAGAGGGGAGGAAGGTCTTCATAAGGAGTGGTTTTAAATATTAAGTACTTTAAGAAAGGAAATGAAAGGAATTACATTAAATTTCCATATAAAGAGTACATTGTAAAATTTTCCACACTTGTCAGGAAAGAAAATACAATAAACAGAAAAGACTGCAAAACAAAATTTGTTCTGAAAAATGGAGGATGACTTAATCATCAACTCTTCTGAATCATTAAAATCCATTCTGTCTGCATCTAACCAGGGAAGCTATCATCCTCAGCCTGGAAATGTAAAAGTGTCTAGAAATGTAAAATTAATTTGTATTTTTATACTTAGATAAATGTTAAAGCCTTGGTTTTTCACCTTATATAAAAACTAAACCCTACTTTAAACAGAGGTTTTCCGTTATACACTCGAAAATGTCTACCATAGCTATTAAAAAAGATATTTTCTCCATGATAATACTATGAAGTTTGCCACCTAAAAAGTGCTCAATAAATTACTATAAAATAGAACATTCCTTGTTGTTATATATAATAAGTACTACTCTGTGGCACACACTGAGCTAGACTCTGGAATTATAATCTACTCTGGAAAACCTTCTATGGTCATTCCCTCCTCCCTTCTCTCCTCAGTTTAGGATAGGAACCCTCTCCTATATACTCTCATATTGTCCTGTTTTCTCCATTCAGAACAATGTTATACCATACTTATCTGTCCCTTCCTAACTACAAATTTCTTGAGGGCACAGAGAACTATCTTATCCATCTCTGTATCCCATGCATTAGCACAGTGCCAGGTGTACAGAAGTATCTAGTGAATGTTTGGTGGATGAAGGCATCTCATGCAAGAGAAAAATGGGTAAAGGAACAATTGCAGCAATGCCCTTGGTGTGATACCTGAGTTTTATACAGGTGCTGTGGGACTATAGAAAAGGACATGTCATTAGATGGAAAAATCAGGAAATCTTTCTAGGAGGGATGAGATTTCAGCTGTTTTGAAGGGTGAGTAGGAAGTAATTCCATGAAGAAGGTACAGGGTAGGGAGACAAGGAGGAATGATATTCCAGGTAGAATGTCATTCTAGAACTGAGGCATGAAATAAGCCACATTCGTCCTAAACAGTCAAGTCCTAGGCAGCTAAAGCAATCAGCAAAATCCAGACTGAGAGCTTAAAACGCACATATTTAAAAAGCAAAGTAGAATATTTAAGGATGACTATTGGTGTGATGAAACTATTAAGACATCATAAGTGATTAAAATAAAAATCTGTATACTTCTATTGGGAAGGCAAGGGACTGTGATTTTAGAGAAGCTTCTCGGGTGGCTGGCAAAATTCTGTTTTTGTTTTTGTTTTTTTAAGATTTTATTTATTTATTTGACAGAGAGAGAGAGCATGCACAAGCCGGGCGAGCGGGAGAGGGAGGGGGAGAAGCAGGCTCCCCAGCTGAGCAGGCAGCCCAATGCGGGACTCGATCCCAGGACCCCGAGACCATGACCCGAGCTAAAGGCAGACGCTTAACCGACTGAGCCACCCAGGCATTCCCCAAAATTCTGTTTTATCTGAGGGACAGTAACAAGAATGTTCACCTAGTAACTCATTAAAGTACAAGATGTTTTATGTGGTTTTCTGTATCAATGATATATATATATGCTATAAAAAAACACTATATTAAAAGACCTTTTTAAAGTGGACCTTGGACACTGATTTAACCAGATCACTTCAGCAAGCTGGAGACCACTCACAATATTAAGTTTTTGGATACACAGAAGTCAACAATTTTGATAAACAGACTTCTGGTGGCTTTCTAATGTTGATATTAAATCCAGTAAGATGAACTTGGAAAAATAGTATGCTACCCAACTTTTTTTTTGTTATACCAAAAAAACAAAACAAAACAAAACCCCAAAAACTGTAAACCACAAAGTTGAAGGATCTCATCATTAGGCAAGATCTTAGTGGTCAATGAGTCCCATCACTATACAGTTACATCTTAAATCCCATTTACAATATCCAAGAGAAACAGCTGTCTTACTTTTACTTGAAAATCTTTAGCAAAGGAAAATTTACAATCTTCCTAAAATGATTTGGCTATGTTAGCAAAGGAACAGAAACCCTGGTCATCCTAAACAAACCACTCAAAATGTTCAAGTGCTCAGATTATTAGCACTTGACACATTTAACTATGCAATATAACCAAAAAGCCAAATTATTATTCCAGGATTATTGCCACTGGTCAAAATATTTTCGAACTCCTTGGGAATTTCCCCCAGAATTCGTATTGTTTTCTTTTGAATATGCTCAAGGATGATAAATCTTAAAATCAGAAATACCAATTTGTTAGAGGTGTAAAGGACTTCAGAGATTATTCAGTGTACCTGTCTCATTTATAAATAAGGAAGCTGACATTTAAAAGAGTTTTGTCTCTGTTGAAAGAATAGCATTCTTGGAAACCGTCAAGTCTGTGTTTCCAAGAATGGTGAATATATTTATTCATTCATTCAATAAACATTTATTAGTAACAGTTATGTGCCAGGTACTGTGCTAAGCAATAGGAAGCACAAAACAAAATACAACACTGTTTTTTTAAAATATTTTTTTTATTATGTTAGTCACTATATAGTACATCCCTGGTTTCTGATGTAAAGCTCGATGATTCATTAGTTGCGTATAACACCCAGTGCACCATGCAATACGTGCCCTCCTTACTACCCACTTTTTTGACCTTGAAGAATATACAGTATAGTCCAGGAGAAGAGCAACGGTATACAAACAACTAAACAAGCTCAATACTTTAAGTGCCATGAGAGAAATATAGACAAACCACCTTGAGAGTTCTCAGAAGGTAGATATAACCCGGCCTGGGAGATGAAAGGTGTCCTGGAAACAGTGATAACTGAATGAAGACCAAGGAATTAGCAGGAGTTAGGAACAGAGCATAGGAACCAAAAGAAAAAAAAAAATGCATCCATATAGAATTTCCAAATAAGAAAGGGAAGAACACAGCCTATCCAAGGAACATCAGGTGATTAGGTGTGGCTAGCACAGAGAGTGAGGGTGTTGGGTGTGCTGTGGAAAAGGGCCTCATGGGACAAGATGGGGTGGAGAGGCCAGAGGCTCTGAATAAAGTGTTAAGGAGTTTGATAGTGTGAAATGATGAGAGCTTTTAATGAAATAGCCAGAATGGAGAGAAGTTGGTAAACATGTGAGAAATGAAGGAAATAGAATTCATAGGAGCAGATATGAAGGGAGTGAAAGGAATGGAGGTAAGAGAAGGCAGAGAAGGATGGGGGAAAAAAGAGGAAGGAAGAAAGGGAGGGAGGAGTTCAGAATGAGTCCCAGGTTTCTCTATCTTGGATAACTGGGAGATTATGGAGATGGGAAATGCAAGAGGAGGGACAAGAGAAGACAAGAAGATGTGCTCCCATAAGACCTACTGGAAGTCTGTGGGAAATCCACATAGAGATATCCAGAAGACAGTTATATGAATCTGGAGCTTAAAAAAAGTCTATACTAGAAATAAAAATTTGGTAATTGTAGTAAACAAGGGATTGCCTGGGGCACAGAGGCTACCCCTAATCTACACAGGGAGATATAAAATGGATGAGACCCTCTAGAACAATGTGTAGCAGTGTGAATTAAGGAAAAGGACAGAATCTTGGGAAGCACCAACATTTCTAGGAGGCTGTCGCGGACGTACGGCAAACAGAGCCTGGGTGAGAGCGGTAGCCCGAGTGAGTACGGGCAGGCCTACCTGATACCTACACCCCCGCCCCCCCCCACACGGGGGAACTAAGAGACAAAGCTGTTACTCTGCAGATGTGTGATAGAATTTCCTACATTAAAAATCAAAGACTAGGGGCGCCTGGGTGGCACAGCGGTTAGGCGTCTGCCTTCGGCTCAGGGCGTGATCCCGGTGTTGTGGGATCGAGCCCCACATCGGGCTCCTCCTCTGTGAGCCTGCTTCTTCCTCTCCCACTCCCCCTGCTTGTGTTCCCTCTCTCGCTGGCTGTCTCTCTCTCTGTCAAATAAATAAATAAAATCTTTAAAAAAAAATAAAAAATAAAAAATAAAAATCAAAGACTAAATGCAATGTGATATTCTGGACTGGATCCTGGAGCAGAAAAAGGACATTAGTGGAAAAGGTGGTGGAATCCAAATAAAGTTTGTAGTTAGCAGTAATGTACCAGTATCATTTTTTTTTTTAATTTTTGAAAAAAGTGCCAGTTACGTAAGAAGTTAACCTTAGGGAAAGCTGGGTGAAGGGTATAGGAGAACTCGAAAATCTTTGCAACACTTCTGTAAATCTAAGATTACTTCTAAATAAAGTGTTTTAAATGTCAAAATAAAATACAAATGAGCAATTAGAAATAATTCAGCAAGGCTGTTTGATACAGAATATATAAAAATCGAGTTTCTGTAACTCACAACAAACTTATAGAACATGCAATTATTTCTTTTAAAGCTACCATTTGTGTTAACAGCTAAAGGGTCCTAGAACTTTTATGGAGAAAATTATAAAACTTAATCAAAAGTCATTTCTAAAAGACTTAAAAGGGGAGGTATGAATGCTTACAAATGGGAAGACTCAGTATAGTTAAGATGTCACTTCTCCCCCCCAGATAATCCATAAATTTAACGAAACCCCAAGGGAGTAGTCAGCAGTAGAAAACCAGGAAGAGTAAAAACCAAGTGAGGACATAATCTCAAGTGGGACCTTCAAAAAGCCCTTCACAGTCAAACGGTGCAAAAGGAGACTGCTAACACGACTGAAAAGTATTCACTGGATTTAACCACAGTAAGAATTTGGGAACAGTGAATGCAAACAACTTCTTCAAGAGGTTCGACTGAAAGAAACCACAGAAATTAGAATGTAGTATTCAGAAAAAACACGGTGTCAAACTGCATGGATTTGGGAGTCAAACAGACTGGACTCAAAATCAGGCTTTACCATGTATCGGCTGAGCTCACCTCCTCACCTGCACAGTGGACAAGAATTGCTATTACCTAAGGCTACAGTGAGGATGAGATGATATTAGAGCTCTCTCCATATAAAAGTTTTAGTAGACAGTAATTATCAGATATGTTGACCTCTTACTCTACCTATTTCTTTTCTATTGCTTTGTTTTGAGATTCGAGGAATTATGTTATTTGTTAAGAAACCTTGTACTTGAACATGAGAATATCTAGGAGAGGGCAAGTGTGACCTACAAAATGTGGTTGGGGTATCTTATAAAAAATATGTCATTTATCCTATATGTAATATCTTACCATAGGGAAGCTGATTCTTTACCTAAAGCAAATAAATTTATAGTTTCACTATTCAAAATGAGAAGACAAAGACTTACACAATTTCTCAACCTATTATCCTGTGTTTACAATTTATTTATTCATTCATTCAACAAAGTGGTCTTGGTTGCCTGTTATATCAGGAGCTAGAAGGAGCTAGAAATACAAATATAACCAAGATCTACAAAGTCTCTACCATCACAGAGCTTACCTTCTATTGGCAACTGCAGTGTTTCTTAGATTGGCTAGCATTGATGTTGTCATTTAAGTAATTTGATATGGAAGCAAACAGAAACTCTCAATACATGAAGATAATCAGAAAGCGGTTGTCTAGGGGCACCTGGGTGGCTCAGTCATTAAGTGCTGACTCTTCATTTTGGCTCAGGTCATGATCTCAGGGTCGTTAGATGGAGCCCTGCATTGGGCTCTGTGCTGGGCATGGAGCCTGCTTAAGATTCTCTTATGCTACATGACTGGTCTCCAGATGACAGGTACCCCTATTTCCCAGCATCCTCATCTCAGAACACTGACCATATTTTAATTTCTTGCTCATTCAAAACAAACTTTTACATTTAAAACTGAGTGATAGAGCATGTTAGCTTTCCACTAGAATTATATTTTTGAGTCAAAAAAATACGTTGGATGGGGCATCTGGATAGCTCAGTCAGTTAAGCCTTCAGCTCAGGTCATGATCCCAGAGTCCTGGGATCGAGACCTCCATCTGGCTCTCTGCTCAGCGGGGAGCCTGCTTCTCCCTCTCCCTCTGCCTGCCGCTCTGCCTACTTGTGCTCTCTCTGTGTCAAATAAATAAATAAAATATTTAAAAAAAATAATACATTGGAACCACCCAATTTAATGCTGAAGACCAGGCACTAAGAACTTTTTAATGTAGATTACTGACAAAGGAGGCTAGGTAACACAAGAAACTCATTTGTTGAAAATGAAAAACTTTAAATCTCCATATATACATGGAGTACTTGAGGTAATAATCAACAAAGATTAGCAACCTATGTTTGTTTGTTTCTTTCTTTCTCTCTTTCTTTCTTCCTTCCTGTTTTTGTAAACACAAATGACTAAAAGCTCCATACAGCCCCTCTCGTTAAACTTTTGTTATTATTTTCTTTTGCCTTTCATCCCAGAACCCAAAACCCACACCCCATTTTCTTCACAACTCAACTGACTAGTTAAGATTTATAGATAAAAACATTTGACACACAGATGGTTCATTAAAATTCTTAGCAACTCCTCAGTTTGCAAAGAAGGTTAAATTGAATATAATACGAGAGAAAGAAAAATAAGAAGGAAGAAAAGGGCAGGAAGAACCTTAGAAATCTCTGAGTTCCTTCATTACTACTCAATCAGGACATGGCTTTATGAGCCCATTAATATCAACTCTTATATCCATAAAGTAAAAATTGTTTCTATTATGGGACAATAATTACAAAACATTTAAAATTTAAAACCATTTAAATAAAAATAAGTGAAATATATTATGTCTAAAATACCAAATTTCTTCCCACAATTATTTTACTTCTACACTACACCAGTTAATTTCTACAATTATAAAAAATTGAAAACATACAGCTGATTTATGCCAAAGAGGGGGCTGTTACAAGCAATTCTAATCCGTAAAAACCTACAAAAATCAATTTCTTCCAATATCTCCTCTCCTGGATATCGTACTTCATGACCTAAAATGGGAGCAGTCAGGCTAGCTGAGCTACAGGTAAGAGCAAGTGCAGCACGAGGCCCAAATGGCGGCAGATGCCAGAGGACTCGGGCTCTTCTAACAGCACAGCTGCTTGTTTAAGAACGGCACTTGGTTTTACTACAGGGGCATCAGATAATTAAGTCAGACTGACAGCAAGAAAGAAAAGACTATGCGGCATCTTGCGGCATTCCAGAAGTTCCAAGTGTAATACAGGGTCAAAGCAGAGCTGCACCGAACTTCAAAGCTGGAGAGAAAAGGCAAGGTCCGCAGTGTCGGCACCCTCAGTAAACAGGCACAACAGGTTACGTAGAGACCACATCTTCCACACCCTTTCCACGGCTGCTGGTGCCTCCAGACAGCATCGGACTACCCTGGCACCGGGAAGAGGCCTGAAGGGCTCTGCCACCGCGGGCGCTTCTTGGCCGGCTTTGTGGAGGCGTAATCAGGCAGGAAAATTCTGTCAACCATTGGCAGGGGCATTTTCTGGCAAGATGTCTCAGTGATCTGGATTTCAGGACCCCGCACTGCCGCCTGGCACAGCAACACAAAGCATCAATGACAGCATGCTGCTATAAATACAAGCTTCCACCCACCAAAGTCGTCAACCCTATATGAGTGTTAAATGGTCTTTTCTCCCCAGAGGCCAACAGTTAGAGAACTGTTTCTAAAAATAAGTTGGCCACAAAATTATAGAAATGGAGAGCAGATCGGTGGTTTCCAGAAGGGGGGTTGAGGAATTGAATGTGGCTATAAAAGGGCAATCCGAGGAATCCTTGTAATGAAGGAAATGTTCTGTATCTTGACTGCATCAATGTCGATATCCTGGTTGTGATATCGCACGACGGTACTACAAGATGTTACAATTGGGGAAAGTGGGTGAAGAGTACACAGAATCTCTCTGTATTATTCCTTACAATTGAATGTGAATCTATCATTACCTCAAAATAAATAAAATTAATTTTAAAAAGTCAGCTTAGTTAAAAATCTCATCCAGTTTAATAATTAACATTTGAAATATGTATTTTAAGATACATAGAATTGAGGGGAAAAACAAAAGCCAAGGAATGTAAAGAAGATAGATTCCTCTAGATGTTGTTTTTACTATAACTTCAGTTTCCATAATAAAATAGAAATGGAAGAAATTGAGAACCCGCAGGTAGAACAGCCCATAGACCAGATAACTGGCCTCCACGGTATGTAGGTATTTTCATTCTACAACTTACTGTTGACTCACTACGAGCTCGGTCCTATCTGGGCACGTGGAATAAAACACAATACAGTTGACCCCGAACAACACAGGTTTGAATGGTGTGGTTCCACTTATATGCAGAATTTTTACAGTACAGCACTGTAAATGTATTTTCTCTTCCTTATGATTTTCTTAACATCTTCTCTTCATAGCTTACTTCAAGAACAAAGTATATAAATACATACAACATACAAAACGGGTGTTTATTGACTGTTTATGTTATTGGTAAGACTTCTGATTAACCGTAAGCTATTAGTTAAGATTTGGGGGAGTCAAAAGTTATATGCAGATTTTTGACTCTTGGGTGGGGGGTCAGCGCCTCTAACTTCCACATTGTTCAAGGGTCAACTGTACAAAGAACATAAAAATCTGATGTAAAGTTTCAGTTAATACTAAATTTTAATTTTACTCTAATAATCATGAGGAAAAGACATGAGATGATTCAAAGAAAAATCAGTATTTGAAAATTCTTTTTTTGCTGGTTTGTTCTACTTATTAAATTCTCAGTTATTCAGAGGCTGATTATGTGGTCTGTGGGCTATTCTATGACCATGGGTTCTCCATTTCTTCCATTCTCTTCTTCACAGCCTCTGAATACTTCCACTAGAAGGTGAGGATACAAGGGTCAGAAGACAGAAATATGCTCAAATATCACTTGTGCTACCTGTTGCCATATTAAAACATTAGGTGGTGGAAGGGGTACAAAGACAAGAAAAAAAGATTTTTTGTGTGTGCCTCACATAGCTGAATGTCCACAGATTTTTATATTTTTCATTAGCAAAAGAACTCCGAGAACTGCTCTGGTGAATACAGAACATGTGATCACTTCAGATTTCTTTGTATCTCCTACAATGTTTACTGAGTTAGCAGGAAGCTCACTGGCCCCTGGGGCAGGCATCTAGGCTACTTGTGAGATTTCTTCCAGCAGAGGCCTTCTGGGCTTTAGAAGAGCTGCTCTGTTGTTGGAGGCCAGCAACAGACAGGCCCTTGAGGAAGTCAATATCCTAACATGGAACAAATGTTCAAAGTCAGACCTTCAGTCAGGGTCAGCCACTGCTATAGCTGACAAATATTTTCACCGAGAAACAACTGCTGAGGTGCCTAAATTGTAGTTCTATAATACAAATTAATTCTTGAGACGTCCTTAACCCCTTTGGTTTGTCTCAGAATAAACGGAGTTCAGCATTCAAGGAACACTATGAAAAATGAAAACGCTTATACTAAAACCAGGGTAGCTAACTCAAAGGCCTACAGGAACTATGCAAGTAACACAGATGACGAATCAGCTTGAGTGATGAGATGAAGGGGAGTAGGGGGGAGTGGGGACGGTCATGGACTATAGGACACATGTCTCCAGCTAGTGGGGCAGCCACTACTCAGTCCCAATCAAGTGCAGAGTTTGAATCTTCCCTACTCCCCATCCTCCTTCTTTCCCCCTCCCTTCCTCCCCACTTCTCTCTCTCTCTCTCTCTCTCTCTCTCTCACACACACACACACACACACACACACACAGTCTATGATGGTAATTTGATCTGGCTTGTGGGTCACCAATTTGAAATGTCTCTTCAAAGGCTATTAACCTGGCTGGAGTACTCTGAAATCACAAACAGCACAGATAAGATTCACAATAAAAATAGAAGCTGCCACAAGCAAGTATTTTTGCAATCAATCCAACATACCCAAGAAATGGAGCACCTCCTGATTACAGCCTTTTCTTGGCGATTCTTTCTCTTTTTGAAATGCTTCTTGGATGATTTGAGAAAGCCTGAGGGTTCTCTCAAAGTTAGGTGCCCCATGGAGATAATGCAACCAGCTTGGTTGGCTGGTCACGCTCCTCCCCCAGGGGGAATGCCAATTAGCTGGACTGTTTGTGTTCCTGGCCCTTCCTTCTGGATTGAAAAGTTCACATTCATCTATAAAAATCATACAATTCAGGCAGCTCCAGAACAGAAAACAGAGCAGCAAGTGTGTGCCCGGGAAAGGAGGAGCTTTGGGGGGGGGCGGGGAGGAGGCGAATAGGGGCACAGGGTGGAGAAGGGAAGCTGCCCAGAGTGTTCCAGTTATTTAACTACGCTCTCCCACACAGTCATTCTCTTTGACTGGTAAAATCATTAGGAAAACACCTTTCAAAGCAGGCTTAAGACAAGAGAGTTTTATTTGACTCTCATGAAAATAGCCCAGGCAGCACGTCTCCCAATCAGTGACGAGCAGTACACAGACTCCGCTTCGGAAAACCCTGATTCCAGCCAAGAGCTCAAGGCCCATCTCCAAAACTTCTGAGGAGGCCCTCCCAAGGAAAATTCTTCCCTGCATCCCCTGCATGACATAGCTGGGTGGATTTAGTAGGAAGCTGGAAACAGCTCCTTTGCCTGAAAGTCTCCAGTAAGAAACAGGACCCCTTCTTCAGCTGTGCTGAGGATTTAAAAGAAGAAAACAGGATCCCAGTTAAAAACTGTGGTTCCACCCCTGAGAATGTCCCTGCCCTGAAGTCCAAGTTAATAAAGTTAAGTGGACTACTCTGCAGTTGAGTTCTCTAAAATAGGATATTTGAAATTAATGGTTAAAAGCTGGAGGGGAGGGAAAGATTCTTCAAAAGTGTTTGCCATATCCCTACACAATATCTCAATTACTGAGGTTAAATACTTTGACTGGTTTCACAAAAGTACTATGTCCTGGGATGGAAATGAACGGTATCAAAATAATTCAGTGAATAACTGAGTATGCTGGTCAAACCTCCTTAGGATAATGCCTTTTCTATGTTTATCACTTTAAAATGTTATTTCCTCAAATGAACAGGAAGCTATTTAATCAACGCCCATTTTAAAAATGTTATCTGATCCAAAGGCTCATAGATCTAAAAAAGAAAAAAAAAATACCGTGGCTTTCTCTTCCCATATTCCCAACACGTTCTATATACTCTAACCACAGAAGAGACAGGTACGCCCCCTGCGGTCTAACTAGCCAAGCCTTCGTTACCCCCTGCTCTAGTCTCAGTGTCAAGAGTACATGTATTGAGCGCTGATAAGATGTCTATATTTCATAGTGAATTCATAAACCTAGGTTCTGCATCTCTCTACATTTAACATATAAAAAAATGCACCCTTGTATTTGACTTTGTTGATGCCTATTTAATTTACACATGTATGGATTTAACTGTTTTGTTTACAGTCTGCATCTAACAAACATTTATAAAGCACTTCCGGTGTACCAACCACAGCATGAGAACATAACACCCTGGCACCACTAACAATAAAAAAGCTTGTGGGGAAAAAAAAAAAAAAGACTGTGGATGTATGACACAACTGCGTCAGGAGTAGTGCAATGAACAAAAGATAGTGCACGAGTTTTTTAAATTAAGGAATTCCAGTAAAGGGGATTTAATTTCAAATCCCCTGAAATACCTGATCCCCCTTTTTCCTCCTACCTAATTCTCAAAAATGCAAATAGCAACACTTCCATTTTATTTCTTGTTTTCAGGTCTTTTTCTGTCTCCACATTGGCTCCCTCCATTCCTCTCTGTGTTCTAAGGTATTTATAGTGTAGACAGATTTAAACATACTTTAAGTATCTTCCCTCCTTACTCTCTGATTCTGGAGTGTGAATGACATATAATAGTAAAAAAGAAAAAAAAATCTTGTAGAAATGTATAACTAAGGGTCAGATAACTAAGGGCCTCAGAAAAAACAAGCAGGAAGGTTAAGACAACAAGAATGATAAACATACTGCAGGTTCTGGAAAAGAAATGCATCAGACTAAAAGTAGAGTTTAAAGAAAACCTAACTGAAAGGTTATTGGAGCTGTTCATGTGTAAGATAAGAAGAATGTGGACTGTGATGGTGGCAGTGAGGGGAGAACAAAGGAATAAACGCCGGGGTTTCATGAAGTCTGAATTTTGGTTTAAAAAAAAGGGGGGGGGAGTTGTGTTTAGATTTCAACTTGGAAATATGAAAACTGAAGTGAAATAATTTGGGGAGAAAGTTGATCGAATCAGGATATCCAGCTTCTGACCCAGCAGCAGCTCCATGCTCATCAAAAAAACAGTGAAAACAATGACCTGCTCATTTGATTGGAAGTGAAGCTAGTTAGGCTCAAGCCAACGGAGTGACATCCAGAAGCAGATGTTTTCCAGACAGCAGCAATTTTGAAACTGGATGTGGTAGACTTATTTTGGTGGCTCCCATGAACCACACCTTTGATGGTCATACCTCATGTAGCCTCTGCCCGTACTGACTCCAGTCCTGGGCCACGCGGACTGGGTTTGGTCCGTGGGCTATTAGCAAACATGATGCACACAGCGCTTACGCACTTGAGCTTACGCTCTCGGAAACTTTGCTCGGGGGATGCAGCCGCTACGTAAAGCAGCTCACACTAGTCTCAAGGACAGACCGCATGAAGAAACGGAGATCCACAGGCTGCCAGTTACCCCCGGCAAGGTGACAGACATGTGAGTAAAGCCTTTTTAGATACTCCTTACCCAGCCCCCCTTTGACTGCAGATGCGTGGGAAATCCCAAACTATACCAGCAGAAAACCTGTCCAGCTGAACCAGTCAATCCACATCATCGTGAGAAATAATCAAATGGTTATTTTAGGCCGTTAGGTTTCGAAACATGTGTTAGACAGCAGGAGCTGACTGGAGTGCTGGAGTGCAGAGGAGATACAAGGGTGTAACAGGGAGATTCAGGAATAATAAACTGTCACCGCTAACATCCATTAGGGCTTCCTACCTGAGGGCACGATTAACTAAATTCTCTGCCTGTGTCCTTCGGTGTTAATACTCCCAACAGTTCTAACACAGTAGCTTTTAGTAGCTATTATCACCACTAGCCTGGCGGGGGAATTGGTATTTAAAGAAACTAAGCAACATACCCAAGATCATACAACTGTGCATGGGTGCCGCAGTCAGTTAAGTGTCTGACTCTTGGTTTTGGCGCAGGTTGTGATCTCAGGATCGTGAGATCGAGCCCCGCGTCAGGCTCTGTGCTCAGTGCAGCGTCTGCTTGGGATTCTCTCCCTGTCCCCCTGCCCCCTCCCTGCTACATGTTCTCTCTCTCAAATAAATAAATAAATCTTAAAAAAAAAAAAAAAGAGGCACAGCTGAGACACAAACCCAGATCTACCAGTTACCTGCACAAATGTGAAAAATGAATCTATGAGAATGACCTTAACAAAGAAGTGAGAATAAATAAAAGCACTGAAGGTAGGGCTAGGGCTGGAAAGAACAATCACTTGACCACAGTTTTGAATTTTTCTCTAATTTCAAGGATAGCTGTTCAACACATTCTTGCTAAGAAATCACTTCTAGCCCCTATGTAGAAGGCCAGCTCCTGCTTGTCGTCCTACCTCTGTACTCCACTCTGATAACAACAGCGGCTCCTAGAGCCACATTTAGAGCCACCTATGGGCTGGAGGAGTCTGGCCTCACGTGTCTATCACTTTAGGATCACTCTGGCCATCTCCGGGCACAGGCCCGACAGGAAGTGCCCTCTTTGGGCTCCTACGCTTGTCCTTTGGCCATGCCTATTCCTTATGACGTTATCAGTCTTCCCAGAAACTGATTCTTTGAACCTCCAGCAGAATTTGAGCCAAAAATCCTTGGAGCTTGGTCCATAGAAATCATCTAGTCCAGACTTTTCAGTTAAAGATAAGGAAGCAAGTCCAGGGTTGGTAGTGACCTAGGGCCAAAGATCAGCAGCCCCTCCCCGCCTACTGCTGGACGCTGAACCACATAGTTTCTGTGACGTGGGTCACTATCGCTTCTTCATTTGCCATTCCTCAAGGTATAGCTGGTTGAAATAATGCTACAATGGTGCCTTGTTCCAAGTAATTAGCTGTGTGGGGGTAAAGGGGGTGGTGGAAAAGCAGGGGAATTGATGAAAATACCAAGAAATAAGAGGTCTTATGTTCCCAAAGAAAATCTTATATGATCTCTCCTCATTCTTTATAATCAAAAGACAAAGAGTTAATTACTATAGTTTGCAAAGTTAAGAAAAAAGGTCATAAAAGTACACAAGTAGTAAAGCAAATAGAGCTCAGGCTCTAGTAGTCCTACTTCCATCCCTTAAAAAGGAGCTAAAATCACAATCACTGAATATACGTCCTTCCCCTGCGCCACGAGAACTGTCACTTTGGGTTTTTTTGCTCCTTTCTCCTTGTCAGACTTGGAACCACTCTCTCAGGAGCACGCCAAGAGTCCCATACAACTCATTATTTACAAGTTTTGAATGTGAAAGTCTGTTTCAGCCTAGATCATCTCTTGCGCATTTGGGGGCGTATTTGTTTTTCCTTTCTTCCTTTTCCTCTTCCACTTTCCACCTCCCTTACTCTGTCTGCTCCCCTGACTTATTCTTTCTGCTTCTTTCGAAAGATATATGAGGCTGAGTAAGATTTAAAAAAATAAAAAAAAAAACCCAGACATCTATAAAAGCATCCAACACTATCTCAGTATTATTTTTGGACGAATAAAGAAAGGTTTGAGACATGGAAAGTGATTCCGTTTGAGATGCCCTGAATTGAAATTTCTTGTCTCGGGCTTGGAAGGGAGTCTGGCCCTCACAAGTAAACTGTTCCAAGACCAGACACAGATACATCTCATTTTACGTAACCCACACATTCTACTATAACTATTTTTCCCAAGAATTTCTAAAGTATACTACTTTCTACCTCTAAGGGAACAGTGATTTTCACATGAAGAAAACATTATTCAGAATCTAGCCATAGTCTTTCAGCTGGGCAATACAAAGGATCAAACTCCCAATTTCATTTTTTTGGATTCATGGAAAGAATTATTAAGCCAGGAAGATGCCTTGGAGATCACCTGTTCCAATGCTGATGTTTTTAAAAACAGAAACTAGGCTCTCTACCCAAAGATGTTTTCTTATGCCATCCAGACCTCTCTCCCTTGCAACATTTAAATCCTAAGGGCTTGCTCGTCACCACAGGCCATTGCGACACTACTGGAAGCTAAGCACCCTGGGGTCCAGCTAATTTCTTCTGAACAGCCATTTTCAACTGGCATCAGGCCTCTCCCCTCCTGGTGTATGAAGCCTTTTTCTGGCTTCCTGTCCCAACATCTACAACTCTTATTTTCCCACCACCAGGAATAGCAACCAAGCTCCCAAAGAGAGTTTGTCATGTTGTGCCATTTTGCTACAAAATCGGCACACTGAAATCCCTGTGTAGCTGGTGGCATTCTGCTATGGCCTTTTAGCTTCCCGGTAGGAAGTCCCTTTGCCCCTGAGGTCATAAAGATAAGGAGAGCCAGTGAAGGAGGCGTGAGCCTTGTCCAAGTGTCCAGGGTGCAGATAAGGAAGATGTGCAGACCATGGAAGAACTCCCCTGCTGCTGGCCCAGCACCTAATCCCACTCCCTCGCATCCCCAGCTCTCTCTCGGCAGGGCCAGGGAGATCCAGATATGTCGTCCTGGACTTCCCATGAGGCTCGAAAACCTACAGCAGAAAGGCCTCCAGTTAGGCTGACATCCCTGCTTCTTCTAATCAATGGTGATTTTCCTCTACAAGAAAAGAGGTTGATGCTATGACAGAAGCAACAGACCTTCCCCGTAACGGCCCAGAATGGGACTTTAAAAAAACTAGCACTTGTCCTAACCAATCAGACTACAGCCTCCACTCCCCTGTGCTGACCAATCCTCAGGAACAGGCCTCGAGGCCCAGTTCAGTTTATGAAAAGAGAAGAGCAAGGCAGCCCTTGGGGCAGATGGCGGTAGACAGAGACCAGGGACAGCAGTCCTACCACGATCACGGACAAAAGCAGCCTGAAACAGCTCCACGTGTATCACTGTGATCATGCTGGGACTCCTCTGCTTGTTTGCTCTAATAACCCTCTTTCTTCTAGAACAGGATCATCATTCTGGGTTTCAGGAATCCTAAAGAAGCAAAGTTAACCCATACATGTCCGGGAAAGGAAAAGAAAACCAGAAAAATGAAAGACGCTTATGGAGGTTCCTCAAAGAATCAAAACTAAAAACACCGTATGATCCAGCAATTCCACTTCTGGGTATCTATCTAAAGAAAACAAATCACCATCTAAAAAGGTATCTGCATCCCCATGTTCATTGTAGCATTATTTACAATAGCCAAGACATGGAAACAACCTAAGTGCCCGTCAACGGGTAAATGGATTAAGAAAATGTGATAGACACATGCACACCACACCCACGCACAATGAATTATTATTCTGCCATAAAAAAAGGACAAAATCTTGCCATTTGTGACAACATGAATGAACCTTGAGAGTATTATGTTCCATGAAATAAGTCAGACAGACAAAGACATACTGTATGTAGAATCTAAAAAACAAATGGGCTCATAGATGCAGGAAACAGATTAGTGGTTCCAAGAGGCAGGGAGTAGGAAGGTGGGCAAATGGGTCAAGGTGGTCAAAAGGTACAAACTTCCAATTAATAAGATAAGTAAGTCCTGGGATTACAATGTACAGCATGGTAACTATAATTAGTGATCTGTATCATAATTTGAAAGTGTCTAAAAGAGTAGATCCTAAAAGTTCTCATCACAAGAAAAAAAATCTATAACTACACGAGGTGATGGATATTAACTAAACTGTGATAATCATTTTGCAATGTAAACGTATATCAAATCATTATGTTGTATACCTAAAACTCATATAATGCTATGTGCCAACCGTATTAAAGAAGGGGGAGGAAGGGGTTTGGGGAAAAAGGAGGAGGAGACGAAGAGGAGGAGGTGAGGAGGAAGAGAAAGAATAGGAAGAGGAGGGGGAGGGAAAGGAAGATGAGGAGGGTGGTGGGGGAGAGAGAGAGAAAGGAGCTAGACTCCATGTCCCATGGCAAGCACCAGTCATATAAGGGGGAGCCTCCTTAGTGCTTCAGTGATGAGCTGGGGACCAAAGCAAAATGAAACCTCTCAGTATTAATAGGAGGCCAGTCTAGTCCTCTGTCAGGAACTCTCTGACTCACGTCCTTGGGCATCACAGTGAATAAGTTGGTCCTATCCAAGCCAGGGTTGGATACCTCAGGTCACTCTAGAATTGATGCCAGTAAGGGCCCTGTGATTGTTAATTTTGTGTGTCACTTTGGCTGGGCCATGATATGCAGATATTTGGTCAAACATTATTCTGGATATTTCTGTGATGTTTTTTGGATGAGATTTACATTTAAATCACTAGATTTTGAGTAAAACAGATAACCCTTCTCTACAATGTGGGGGGGTCTTCATCCAATCAGTTGAAGGCCTGAATAGAACAAAAGACTGACCTTCCCTGAATGAGAAGGAATTCTGCCAGAAGATGGCTTTTGGAATTCAATCACAACCCTGGCTCTTCTCTAGGTGTCCAGCCTGACAGGCTGCCAGCTTCCATAATCACAGGAACCAATTCCTTAAAATAAATCTCTCCCTCCCTCTCTCCCTCCCCTTCTCCTTCCCGCTCTATCTCACGTGTTTCTCCTATTTCTTCTGTTTCTCTGGAAAACCATCGCTCATACAGGCCTCCTAAAAATCAAATTGCTAGGTCGTCAGGAGAGAGCACCTGTCCGGCTGTAGCCCTAAGCAGCAGCAGCATCTCCCCCCGCAGGGCTCGCCTCTGATGGCACTCAGAAGCCAGGCTGACCTCCGGTGAGCCACGCTGCTTGTACATCACGCCCAGAACACAGTGACATGTCCCTTCCTGTGTGTTCTGATTCAGTCCCTTCGCATCGGTCCCACATCATTGTTCCGTCAGTATAGGAGTTTCCCAAAGAACACAGTTATGATTTTCACACTTTAGAAAAGTAACATGTATTATGCAGAACACGTTCAGAGTTAGACTTTCGGTGTGCTTGGACTTAGACCATGCAGTAAGTTAGAAGTAATGCTCTGCTTTCAAGTACTAATTAAGCATCATTTCCCTTAGCAAAGTAAAGCAGTTACAGTGAGAGTAACCAAGGCCACACATCCCTCGAGTGGGAATGAAGAGGAGAGAAGCCAAGGGACGGGTGAATGAGAAGTGGCTTCCTTCTAACGGGAAGGCACAGGCCTGAGCGCAGTGCTAACGGTCAGCTGATGTGCTGTGTCCACCCACTCCTCCTGAGACATAACCTGGAGGTCACTATCTCACTTGTCTCCATCCCTTCACATTCCTACCCCAGAGAATAGTACCCAGCACCTGCCTCCACTCCCTCAGTCCCCATTCATTCTGCTCAGAAACTGTTATGGAAATAATGTATGGATGTATTATTTTAAAATTTTTCTCAATAAATGGGTGAAGAAGTAAAGATTTGCCTTCACCTCTTCTCTCCCAATTCCATTCCTCTTCAAAGTTATAACCACTTGTTAGCAGTTCAGTGTGTATCCTTTTCAGATCTTAGTCTTAAATAGTCCGTAAGTATATAACCCTTTCGTGTGTATGCGTTTTCATTAATAGGGTAAAATTTTCAGTATTGCTCCAATAATTTCCTTTCTTCTCCTGACAAAATGACGACCCTTCCACTCCGGTGCACACACACCACTTACAGCGTCCTAGGCTATGGTGGGAGACTTACGTCTCTCAACCGGACTACGTTAATAATTCCCTAACTGTCCTCCCTACTCCCAGCCTTGCACTCTCCAACCCATCCCACACACCCAAG
Source organism: Ursus maritimus (assembly GCF_017311325.1). NCBI lineage: Eukaryota > Metazoa > Chordata > Mammalia > Carnivora > Ursidae > Ursus > Ursus maritimus. Next base: position 16,328,247 of record NW_024423453.1, on the reverse strand, counting down.
TGATTTTACAAAGCCCAAATCTGATACTCCTATTCCCCTGATTAAATTATTTCATTGGGGGCGCCTGGGTGGCACAGCGGTTAAGCGTCTGCCTTCGGCTCAGGGCGTGATCCCGGCGTTATGGGATCGAGCCCCACATCGGGCTCCTCCGCTGTGAGCCTGCTTCTTCCTCTCCCACTCCCCCTGCTTGTGTTACCTCTCTCGCTGGCTGTCTCTATCTCTGTCAAATAAATAAATAAAATCTTAAAAAAATATATTTCATTGACTCCTCACGGCCTCAAGGATAAAGATCAAATTGTTCCGCATGGTTTCCAAGGCCCATCAGAACCCAGGCCCTTCCTACGTGGCTGGCCTTGCTGTTTACCATAACCCTATACTCCAGGCATGCCGAACTATGTGCAGTTTCCAAAACATACCAGACCTGGTATGGTTTCCTTGGCCTTCATGCCCTTATTTGCCTTCCAACAAAAATTAGTTGACTTGCAAAACATACATGTAAATAAGTAAATGACTTCTGCTGAATGGGTATATTAGCCACCTTGCTGTTAAAAGTTGGGTGGAGGGTCTACCAAAAAGTTGTAACTTTGATTTAGAATAAAAATCTAAGGCATCACTTTTTGGTGGTAACACCTACTTGCCTCCCAGGACCCAGTTGAGCAGTAACTCTTGTTCCAAGCCTTTTCTGACTTTCCTGTCAGAACTGACTATCCTCCTTGGAATGACCTCACCTTGCTACGACACAAGGACACAACAGAAGCACAGCAGGCATAACATTTTACCTCTTCTCTTGTCCTCCCAGACGATACATGTTTTAAGGGGGTATGGGCCTCTCTCACCGGACTTAATTCCCAGTATCTAATGCTATACATGACAATAAATTAGACAGCTGTGGATAAAGTAACAAACCAATAAATACATTATTTTTATTGAGGTAAAACTTGTCAGGTCCCAAATAATATGTAAGATGAGTTACAAAGATATTGACAACATACCAAGACAAAAAAAATGTTAAAAATGGTTTTTAAATGAGGCAAACAAATTCAAGTGCTGACAACTGGTGAAGCTAGGATTGAGATCATTATACATGCAAGAAGCAGACCACATATTTGGCTTTCTAGAAGCCCATAGCAGTAACAAGTTTCTCAGAGACAGTAAAGTTAAAACAAACTGGCTGTGAAGGAGAAGGGTAACTACTCCTGACACAGTTACCAAAGAGCAATTTTTCCCAAGGGACCTCAAAGTGGGCACTATGAAATGAGATAAACAGCAGCTTTAAACACATCTTAGAATTAACAGAGATGAGTTTCATACAGGCAAAGTTATACTCAAAAACCAGTCACCATAAGCTAAAGGTTCACACCAACCAACACATTCAAACTGGTTCTCATTGCTGGTCAGGCTAATTAGAAGATACGGTGATTCTGGTGTACTGTCCTTAACATATTTTGGATCATGGACAACTCTGAGAATCTTGATAAAACGCCATGTATCCTCGCAGAAAAACACCCCAGCATAATATTTTGCACTTATTTTTAAGGAATCAAAGCTCGTCCACGGATGGACCCCTCAAGTTGGACTCTCCAACCCAAAGTAAAGATATACTATATATCCTTGAGTCAGGCTTCCATAAATATTATTCCCCACATCAGGTCTTCTAAAAAGTTCCACTCTCTGTGCTACCTAGAGCAGGACCAGATGTTTTAACTGTCAGCCATGATGGGTGTTAGGCTCCTTGTGCAAAAACAGAGGTGCCTAACCCCACTTCTGGAGGTGATACTCATGGGTAACCAGGCCAAACTTTTTCAGAATTCTACAACATAAAAGCTCTACAGTTCTACATCATTAAACAAGGCCAAAAATAATTTAAGTCTGGAAAATATGCAATGTAGGTGTAACCAAACAGATATCCCAACTATTTTTTTCTTCTAATCTCATTAGAACACTCAAAGAATATCTCACTTTCAGTAATGTAACTTCCTGAAGTGACTTCCAAGAAAAATTCCTTGTTGCAAAACATGTATGTAAATAACTAAATGAATTCTCTTGTTGCACAGGGAAATTAACTACATTGCTGTTAAAAGTTAGGTGGAGGGTCTCACCAAAATTATAACTTTGATTTAGAATAAGAATCTAAAGCATCACTTTGGTGGTAATTGGAGAATAGGGTCAGCTATATATTAAGAATACTTTTAGATCATAACAATAAATCCCTGTCACCAGTTTTATCTTTAATTTTTTTGCCTTCCTGTTCATTAAAAGTGAGGGGGTTCATGGGCCTGGCCCAACACGCCAAAACATGAAAAACTCTAGACGCTCTCCCAAAGAAAACACACTTCTTTTATAAAATGTTGGTATGAAAAATTCAGTCAGGAGAGAGAAAGAATGGCAGAGGAGTAGGAGGCCCCCAGGTTCCCCTTGTCACGTGAATACAAGTGATGACTATCAAATCATTCTAAATGCCCCAGAAACTGCCTGAAGACTGGCAGAACAAACTCCACAACTAACGGTAGAGAAGAGGACACATCAAAGAAGGTAGGAAGTGCAGAGACATGGCTTGGGAGAGAAATGAATCATGGCCAACGGGGTGGAGAGGGAGTCACAGTAGTAGAGAAGGGCGAGAGACAAACTAACACACAGGGGAGCCCAAGGGGAAACAAATCACCACAGCAATTGGCTCAGAAAGCCAATTTCATGAGTTCTTGCAACCAGTGTGACTTAAAGCCTGCAGTTTTAAAGGTCAGCATGCTTGGCTCTGGGAGAGGTCAGAAGGCATTGCTCTGCTCTTGGAGAAAAAGGCAGGACAAACAGCCTATGGACATACAGCATGGAAATGGTGATTTTAAGAGCATCTGGGGCACACCGGGGAGGTTAGCTACTTATCTCAGAGCATGTCCCAGAGAGGCGCATTCACAGAGAGATGCCTCAAGAAACAAAGGAACTGGTGGGCATCATTTCCCTCCCCAGCCACCTGCAGGAAGGAGCACAGCTCAGACACTGGCTACCTAACTTGCTTACACCAAGCCCCACCCCACCCCAGTGAAACCGCCCCTCCCAATCACACTTGTCTCAGTCCCAGCACAGCAGACCCCTCCCCCAGAAGACCGGCCCAAACTCCTGCCCACACCACAGCTCCTGATAGGGGAGTTTTGCAGGTCCTCAGTTCCACAGTGGTGGTGACAAGACTCATTTCACAAATACACCAGGCACACCTAGTTAAAATGCATCACCTTCAGGCCAGGGACCAAACACTGCCCACAACACACATAGAGAGCCTCTGCAGACAACTGGCCGGAGGATGAAGCGGCCAGGACAAAAGAGCAGAGCACATACAGCACACATTGGAGACACTCCTGGAAGCACCAGGCCCTGGGGAGCAGGGGACACTACATGGCAGGACACTACAGGACCTCTTCTTCATAAGGTCATTACCCTCAAGAACAGGAAATATAGCTGCCTGTCCTATCACAAATAAACATGCAAAGAGACTTATTAGACAAAATAAGAAGACAGAGAAATTCATCCCAAACAAAAGAACAGGTCAAGACCATGGCCAGAGATCTAACTGAAAAAGATATAAGTCACATGCCTGATAGAGAATTTAAAGTAATGATCATAAGAACAATCACTAGACTTGACAAAAGAATGGAAGACATGAGTAAGACCTGTAACACAGAGATAAGGAATAACATAGCAGAGACAAAGGGCACAAAAATGAAATGAGAAACATGCTTGACGGAATGAAGAGCAGGATGGAAGAAGGAGAGGAATGAATCAATAACCTACGAGACAGAGTAATACAAAGAATCAAGCTGAACAAAAGAGAGAAACAAGAATTATGCAAAATGAAAATAGACCTAGAGAACTCAGTGAGTCCATCAAACATAATAACATTTGCATTATAGGAGTCTCAGAAGAAGAAGAGAGATAAAAGGGGGCAGAGAATTTATTTGAAGAAATAACAGCTGAAAAATTCCATAATCTGGGAAGAAAACATATATCCCTATCCAGGAGGCACACAGAACTCCCATCAAAATCAACAAAAGCAGACCCACACAAAGACATATTGTAATGAAATTTTCAAATTATAGTGATAAAGAAAAAAATTTAAAAGCAGCAAGACAAAAGACAGTAACTTATAAGGGAAAACCTGTAAGGTTGACAGGAGGTTGTTAAACAGAAACTTGGCAAGCCAGAGGGCAGTAACATGAATGGGGAAAATCTGCAGCCAAGAATATTCTACCAAGCAAGACCCTCATTCAGAACACAGGGAGAGATAAAGAGTTTCCCAGAAAAACGAATACTAAAGGAATTCATGACCACTAAGCCAACCCTGTAATAAATATTAAGGGGAATCTCTAAGTGGAAAGGAGAAACTAAAAGTGACAGTATAAGGTAGAAAACACAAAAGCAGGAAAAGAAAAAAATGAATATTTCTGTAAAAAAAATATCAGTCAAGAAATTCACAAAATAAAAGAATATAAAATATAACAGCATATTATCTAAAACATGGAGAAGAGAGGTAAAGAATGGGTTCAAACTTAAATGCCCATCTACTTAATGCGGACTGCCACATGCAGAAGTTATATACAAACCTAATGGTAACCATAAATCAAAAATGACTAATAAATATGCAAAAAATAAGGAGAAAGAAATCCAATTATAATACTAAAGAAAATCAGCAAACCATGGGAGAAAGACAAGAAAAGATCAGAAAAAAATCTTCAGAAACAACCATAAAACAAATAATAAAATGACAATAAATACAAATCTATTAATAATTGCTTTGAATATAAATGGACTAAATGCCCCGATCAAAAGATAAAATGAATTTTTTAAAAAGACTCATTTATATGGTGCCTACAAAAGACCTATTTTAGCCCTAAAGCCACCTGCAGACTGAAAGTGAGGGGGTGAGAAACATCTATCATGCAAATGGATGTCAAAAGAAAGCCAGAATAGCAATGCTGATATCAGACAAAGTAGACTTCAAAACAAAGACTGTAACAAGAGACAAAGAAGGACACTACATAATAATAAAGAGGACAATCCAACAAGGTACAATAATTGTAAATACTTATGCACCCAACATAGGAGCACCCAAACACATAAAACAGTTAAAAACAAACATAAAGGATCTAATCGATAATAAGAGTAGGGGACTTTAATACCCCACCTATATCAATACACAGAACATCTAAACAGAAAATCAAGGAAACAAGTGCTTTGAATGACACCCTGAACCAGATGAATTTAACAGATATATTTAGAACATTCCATTCTAAAACAGAATACACATTCTTTTCAAGTGTACATGGAACATTCTCTGGATAAGTCACATATTTGCCCATAAAACAAGCCTCAACAAATTCAAGAAGATCAAAATCATACCATGCATATTTTCTAACTATAACACTATGAAACAAGAAGTCAACCACAAGAAAAAAGTCTGGAAAAACCACATATACATGGAGGTTAAATAACATACTATTAAACAATGAATGGGTCAACCAGGAAATAAAAAAAGAAACAAAACAGTACATGGAAACAAATGAAAATGAAAACACAACAGTCCAAAACTTCTGGGATGCAGCAAAAGCGGTTCTAAGAGGCAAGTTTGTAGTAATATAGGCCTAACTCAAGAAGCAGGAAAAATCTCAAACAGACAACCTAACCTTATACCTAAAGAAGCTATAAAAAGAACAACAACAACAGCAAACCTAAAACCAGTAGAAGGAAGGAAATAATAAAGAACAGAGCAGAAATAAATGATATAGAAACTAAATAATAGAACAGATGAATGAACCAGGAGCTGTTTTTTTGAGAAAAATCAATAAAATTGATAAACCTCTAGACAGACTTACCATGAAAAATAGAGAAAGGACTCAAATAAAATCACAAATGAGAGAGGAGAAATAACAACAAACACTACAGAAATACAAACAATCATAATATTATGAAAAACTATATGCTTTGTTTGTACAACCAAGAAGAGATGGATAAAGTCTTAGAAACAGGTAAACTACCAAAACTGAAACAGGAAGAAATAGAAAATTTGAACAGATAACCACCAAAGAAAATGAGTCAATAATCAAGAAAACTCCCAACAAACAAAAGTCCAGGAACAGATGGCTTTCCAGGTGAATTCTACCAAACATTAAAGAATTAATACGTATTCTTCTTAAACTATTCCAGAAAATAGAAAACTTCCAAATTCATTCTATGAGGCCAGCATTACCCTGATACCAAAACCAGATAAAACACCACTAAAAAAAGAGAACTACAGGCCAACATCTCTGATGAACACAGATTCAAAAACTCTCAAGAAAATACTAGCAAACCAAATTCAATAATACATTTAAAAAAATCATTCACCATGATCAAGTGGGATTTATTCCTGGGTTGCAAGGGTGGTTCAATATTTGCAAATTGATCAATGTGATACATCATACCAATAAAAGATAAGAACCATATGATTATTTCAATAAACATAGAAAAAGCATTTAACAAAGTACAACATCCATTCATGAGGAAAACCCTCAACAAAGTAGGTTTAGAGGGAACATACCTCGACATAATAAAGGCCACATATGAAAAACCCACAGCTAACATCATCGTCAATGGGGAAAAACGGAGAGCTTTTCCCCTAAGGTCAGCAACAAGACAAGGATATCCACTGTCACCACTTTTATTCAACATAGTATTGGAAGTCCAGCCATAGCAGTCAGACAACACAAAGAAATAAAAGGCATCCAAATGTATAAGGAAGAAGTAAAACTTCCACTATTGGCAGATGATGTGATACTGTATATAGAAAATCATAAAGACTGCACCCAAAAACTGCTAAAACTGATAAACGAATTCAGTAAAGTTGCAGGATACAAAATCAATGTACAGAAATCCGTTGCATTTCTATACACCAATAATGAAGCAGCAGAAAGAAATTAAGAAAACAATCCCGTTTACAATTGTACCCAAAATAATAAGATACCTAGAAATAAACCCAACCAAAGGGGTAAAAGACCTGTACTCTGAAAAACTAAGAAACACCAAAGAAAGAAGTCGAAGATGATACAAAGAAATGGGAAGACAATACATGCTCACAGAACGGAAGAATATTAAGATGTCCATAGTACCCAAAGTAATCTATACATTTAATGCAATCCATATGAAAATATCAACAGCATTTTTCACAGAACGAGAACAAACAATCCTAAAATTTTAATAGAACCACAAAAGACCCCAAATAGCCAAAGCAATCTTGAAAAAGAAAAGCAAAGCTGGAGGGATCATAATTCTGAACTTCAAGTTCTATTACAATGCTGTAGTAACCAAAACAGTACAGAACCGGCACAAAAAAAGACACATACAGCAATAGAACAGAATAGAAAACCCAGACGTAAACCCATAATTATATGGTCAACTAATCTTTGACAAAGCAGGAAATAATATCCAAGAAAAAAGATTGTCTCTTCAAAAAATGATGCTGGGAAAACTGGATAGCAACATGCGAAGAATGAAACTGGACCACTTTCTTATGCCATACACAAAAATAAATTCAAAATGGATGAAAGACCTAAATGTGAGACCTGAAACCATAAAAATCCTAGAAGAGAACATAGGCAGTAACTTCTTTGATATCACCTATAGTAACTTCTTTCTAGATGTATCTCCTGAGGCAAAGGACACAAAAGTAAAAATAAACTATTGGGACTACATCAAAATAAAAAACTTCTGCACAAAAAAGGAAACAATCAACAAAAGTAAAAGGCAACCTACAGAATAGAAGAAGATATTTGCAATGACATAGCTGATAAAGGGTTAGTATCCAAAATACATAAAGAACTTATACAACTCAATACCCACAAATCAACCAATTAAAAAAATGGGCAGAAAACACGAACAGACATTTCTCCAAAGACGTACAGATGGCCAACGGATACATGAAAAGATTCTCATCATCGCTTATCATCAGGGAAAAGCAAATCAAAACCACAATGAGGTATCACCTCATACCTGTCAGAATGACTAAAATTAAAAAACAAGAAACAACAGGAGTTGGCATGGATGTGGAGAAAAAGGAACCCTCATGCTGTTGGTGGGAATGCAAACTGGTGCAGCCACTGTGGAAAACTGTATGGCATTTCCTCCAAAAGTAAAAGATAGAATTACCACATGATCCAGTAATTCCACTACTGGGTATTTACCCAAAGAATACAAAACACTAATTCAAAGGGATACATGCAACCCTATGTTCATAGCAGCATTATTTACATTAGCCAAGATATGGAAGCAGCCCAAGTGTCCATCAGCTGATGTACTGATAAAGAAAACGTGGTGTGTGTGTGTGTGTGTGTGTGATATATATACACAATTGAATATCATTATTATATATTATATATATACACACAATGGAATATTATTCAGTAATAAAAACGAATGAAATCTTGCTGTTTGCAACAACATGGATAGAGCTAGAGTATAATGCTAAGAGAATTGAGTCAGAGAAAAACAAATACCATATGATTTCATTCATATGTGGAATTTAAGAAATAAAATAAACAAAGGGAAAGAGAGAGAGACAAATCAAGAAATAGACTCCAACTGTAGAGAACAAACTGATAGTCACCAGAGGGGAGGTAGGTGAGGGATGGGTGAAATAGGTGATGGGGATTAAGGAACGCACTTGTCATAATGAGCACAGGGTGATGTATGGAAGGGTTGAATCACTATATTGTAAACCTGAAACTATTATAACAGTGTATGTTACTGGAATTTAAATAAAAACTTTTTAAAAAACAGTATAAATATTACAGAACCTGGAAAAAAAATTGGTCAGATACCCCACTGAAATCAACACATCCAGGCTATGCATGTTACTATTCTTCTATTATTTTACCCTATACACTACCTCCTGTGTTTTCTTTTCTCAGTATTCTCAAGCCTCTTGGAAGTTTTTTTGGTTTTTGTTGTTGTTTTGTTTGTTTTTTTAGCAAGGACCTACATTAAGCTTACTACCTGTTTCTAGTTTCCAGAAAACATCTTTATTCCGCTTTTTGATATCTATGACAACCGCCCATCTGCTGGTAAATTTCCTATTCTCTGCGGTTCTTACAGACTCAGCAGTGCCAACAGTGCAATGTGTGTACCAAGGGTTGGCCTCTTTCAAGTCCATATGTTTCACGGAGGACGGGAATGACATGACCAGAGCTGGTCTTCAGAAGGATTACTCTGCCTGAATTACATCTCACCCTCCCCCCAAATTCATATGTTTAAGCCCTAACTCCCACTACCTCAGAAAATGACTGTATTTGAAGACCAGGCTTCTAGAGAGGTGATGAAGTTAAAATGAAGTCATTAGAGAGGGCCCTAACCCAACCTGACAGGTGTCTTTCACAAGGCGAACTTTGTGTGTGCACAGAGGGATGCCCAAGTGAAGAGGCAGCAAGAAGGCAGCCATCCGCTAACCAAGGAGAAGCCTCAGAAGACATCAAACCTGCAGACATCTTGATCTTGGACTTGTAGCCTCCAGAACTATGAGAAAATAGATCTGTTGCTTGAGCCACTCAGTCCATGGTATTTTGTTATGGCAGTCCTAGCAGACTCACACAGATGGGATGGGTTAGCAGGCAGATGCAACAGTCAGGGACACAACCAGAGCAGCTGCGGCAAGGGTGCGGAGACCAGAGCAAGTGTAAAAGACACTGCATAGCCAAAATGCACAGGGCTCGAGAAAAGGATGTGAGCATTGAGGAACATGAAGAGTAGACATTTGCTCCAAGAGATGGGCCTGGCTGGCAGGAAAGATGGTGATAACGTTTAAAAATATTGGGAAGTTGAAAGGGGGGGGGGCAAGTGATTTTCAGGAAAGAGTTAATTTTAGACACATTTCTGGATGTGTCTGGTTAAGTGCTTTCTTGATACATCTTTGTCAATCTTGGTCTTTATTTCCTCCATAGCAGACACTAAAAAATTACTGATGGACCAGATTAAAAGAAGAAGTTTAAAATGAAATGGAAGATTAAAATAAAATAGGTCCAACTACATCTGTTTTGGGGGGGTAGGTTTTTAGTCTTACACCACGTATTCTTAAATAGTGAGCCTATCTCGAATTTTCTTGAAAGGAACTAGCTTTTAAAACATCCTTTCAGTTATTCTCTTGTACTTTCTGTATGCCCCAGCTTATTCTGCACTTTAATCTTCCAGACCCTGTCTTCAAGGTTCATTCCACTCTTATATAGTATTTACCTTTAATTATGTCCTAGTCTATTTTTGTACATGCCATTTAAAAATCTTTGAGTTCTTCAGAAAACCACCCCTAAATTTTAAGGAATTGTTGTATTTTTTTTTAAGATTTTATTTATTTGTGAGAGAATGTGAGAGAAAGAGAGAGCATTAGCAGGCAGAGGGAGAGGGAGAAGGAGACTCCCCACTGAGTAAAAATCCTGACATGGGGCTGAATCCCAGGATCCTGAGATCATGACCAGGGCCGAAAGCAGACACTTAACTGACTGAACTTCCCAAATGCCCAAGGAATTGTTTTATATTAAATGCCTAATATTTTCTTTTTTTTTTATATGTACCTCTATATTTATTCCAGCATTACTTGCAATAGCCAAGCAACCTAAGTGTCATAAATAGACAAATGGATAAGGAAAATGTGGTACACACACACACACACACACACACACACACACACACGCACACACTGGAATATTAATCAGCCATAAAAAAGAATGATATTGTGCCATTTGGGACAGTAGATGGACATGGAGGGTATTATGCTAAGTGAAACAAGTCAGACTGAGAAATACAAATACCGTATCATTCCAGTCATACATGGAATCTAAAAAAAAAATGAGTTGCCCATTTTCTTTTCTGGGAAATGTGGAGGGAGTGAGACCCTATGTGAATGTACAAATAAGAACATGCAGCTTCATGCTCCTGCTTGATGAGCCCCGAAGTCTGTACATGTGGCAGCCCAGTTCCTGATATCTGCAAGGAGATTCCCAGTGGAGGAGGGCACAGGTGTACTTTCTGCCTCAGACTGTCCGAAGCTATAGACACCTGCTTTGTCCTTGATCCTTAACGTAGGAAATGTGATATATTTCAAACACAGACATGTCTGTTTTGTCCAAGAGCTGTAACAGTTTGGCCATGTGAAACTATTTAAGTCAGTAGTATAGCTACTTAGTGTATATGATAGAAAGTGTTTCCATTAGACTATTAGAAATAACATATGCTCACTACAGAAAACTTAGAAAATCAAAGATTGGTCAAAAGAAGTAATAAAAAACAAAAGAAGTAATTCTACCACCCCAAGGTAAGACCTGATAATATTTTGATGGATATTTTCCTTTTTTTATATACTTTTTTTTACAAAGTTGTTTTTATTTTTAATTTTTTATAATAATTTTTTATTATGTTATATTAGTCACCATACAGTACCTCCTTAGTTTTTGATGTAGTGTTCCATGATTCATTATTTGCGTATAACACCCGGTGCACCATGCAATATGTGCCCTCCTTAATACTCATCACCGGCCTATCCCAATCCCCCACTCCCCTCCTCTCTGAAGCCCTCAGTTTGTTTCCCAGAGTCCATAGTCTCTCATGGTTCTTTCCCCCTTCTCTTTACCCCCCCCTCATTCTTCCCTTCCTTCTCCTACCGATCTCCCTGCTATTCCTTACGTTCCATAAATGAGTGAAACCATATAATTGTCTTTCTCTGCCTGACTTATTTCACTTTAAATGCCTAATATTTTCTAAACAAAAATAATGTAATAAAATTGTGGGAGAAAAAATAGCAGGGACCCTAGCTTTGCTGGATATGGCGAAGCCTCTGGGAAAAATTTAAATTCTTTTTTTAAGTTGCTATTTCTGTTTTAATTTCTGCTACATTGTCTATCTGGAATTCTTTTTTTTTTTTTTTTTTTTTTTT
>NW_024423453.1:16305913-16316299 GCF_017311325.1 Ursus maritimus | reverse complement strand
TAAAAATAATGGAGTTAAGCAGGGGCGCCTGGGTGGCACACGGTCATGTTTTTGCCTAGGGCTGATCCTGCGTTATGGGATCGAGCCCTGCATCAGGCTCCCGCTATGAGCCTGCTTCTTCCTCTCCTCCATTCTCCTCTAAGCTAGTTCCCTCCACTTATCTCTCTTGTCAAATAAATAACAAAATCTTAAAAATGAGTTATAAGACAACTCTTTCGGCTGTTACATGGTGGGAAAAGTGAGGCACAGATTATTTTGGGAGGAGGGTATAAAGCCACAAAGTATTCAGGGGATCTGTCAACCTGCTAGATGCCTAAGGAGATTACTTACAGTCCTAGGAGCTCTCTGTATCGGCAGTATAGGAAGGTCTGAAGTTGTTTGGCCTTCACCTCTATATTCCTAGGAGCTTGGAATTTAGAAAGTATTTTTAATGAATGGATGAAATTCTTGAGAATATCGCTCTATGTCAGCTTTACAAATAGTATGTTTAATCTTGATTACAAGTGTCATTAACCTCATTTATAGATAAGAATACAGTTTTGGTATTACCTTTTCAAAACACGATCTCTTTGTGACAACAGGTAATGAATTATACCTTCTAGATTTCTTGGTGTTTAGAAACAGGATTTATGGTCAGAATTCCAGATGAGGGCGCCTGGGTAGCGCAGTCGGCAGGTTCTTGCTGCTCAGGGCGTGATCCCGCTGTCGGGATCGAGTCCCACATCGGGCTCCTCTGCTGGGAGCCTGCTTCTTCCTCTCTCACTCGCCTGCTCTGTTCCCTCTCTCGCTGGCTGTCTCTCTTTCACATAAATAAATAAAATCTTAAAAAAAAAAAAAAAAAAAAAAGAATTCCAGATAGACAATGTAGCAGAAATTAAAACAGAAATAGCAACTTAAAAAAAGAATTTAAATTTTTCCCAGAGGCTTCGCCATATCCAGCAAAGCTAGGGTCCCTGCTATTTTTTCTCCCACAATTTTATTACATTATTTTTGTTTAGAAAATATTAGGCATTTAAAGTGAAATAAGTCAGGCAGAGAAAGACAATTATATGGTTTCAACTCATCTATGGAACTAAGAATAGCAGGGAGATCCTGTAGGTATATGTTCAGCTAAAGAATTTTATGTGGGAAGAGATGGGTTTTTTTTTTTTTTTTTTTTTTTTAAGATTTTATTTATTTATGTGAAAGAGAGACAGCCAGCGAGAGAGGGAACAGAGCAGGCGAGTGAGAGAGGAAGAAGCAGGCTCCCAGCAGAGGAGCCCGATGTGGGACTCGATCCCGGAACGCCGGGATCACGCCCTGAGCCGAAGGCAGACGCTTTAACGACTGCGCTACCCAGGCGCCCCTCTATCTGGAATTCTGACCATAAATCTGTGTTCTAAACACCAAGAAATCTAGAAGGTATAATTCATTACCTGTTGTCACAAAGAGATCGTGTTTTGAAAAGGTAATACCAAAACTGTATTCTTATCTATAAATGAGGTTAATGACACTTGTAATCAAGATTAAACATACTATTTGTAAAGCTGACATAGAGCATGTTCTCAAGAATTTCATCCATTCATTCAAAAAATACTTTCTAAATTCCAAGCTCCTAGGAATATAGAGGTGAAGGCCAAACAACTAGACCTTCCTATACTGCCCGATACAGAGACTGCCTAGGACTGTGGCAATCTCCTTAGGCATCTGGCCAAGGTTGGACAGATCCCCTGAATACTTTGTGGCTTTAATACCCTCCCTACAAAATAATCTGTGCCTCACTTTTCCCACCATGTAACAGCCGAAAGAGTTGCTGTAACTCATTTTTTTTTTTTAAGATTTTATTTATTTATTTGACAGAGATAGAGAGAGCTAGCGAGAGAGGGAACACAAGCAGGGGGAGTGGGAGAGGAAGAAGCAGGCTCATAGCGGAGGAGCCTGATGCAGGGCTCGATCCCATAACGCCAGGATCACGCCCTGAGCCGAAGGCAGACGCCCAACCGTTGTGCCACCCAGGCGCCCCTGTAACTCATTATTTTTTAATCCAACACTAGCTGCATATGTCTTCTTTATATATAGTATCTCTATTAAATCAGTTAGCAAGACTGTCTTCCCAATTTTACTTGCGCTATATTCCCATTACTAAATTATTGAGTTTAGAGGAATTTAAAAATGTAAGTATGTAAAAAGAACTTCTAAAACTTAGAAACACACTCAAAATAGAGTATTTCTTTTTTCACATAATTTTTGGACAAATGCTCTACCCCCAAAGAAGATAAGGAAATAAGGTTAATTAATCTTACATTTAAAGATTAAGGACTAAATTGGACTCTGAGAAAGGCTCTCCAAACATCTGTTTCTAATAAGAAGTAAGAAATAGAGGACCAACCATGCAAAATGCAAGATTATACCATCCCAGAATCATAATTTCCAAGATTAAAGAGACTTTCTTTCCTTGAGTCCCCATCCAAGTAGCCATTGAGCCGGTAAGTAAATGACACCTCCCCCCAAAACACATACACCATCTTCAAATGAGTCAAAGCTGGAAAGGTCAAATCACACAGGAGAATGAAAGAAAAAAAAATGTAGGCAAGAAAACTAACATAAATAATAGACGAGAGAGAGACCAGAGGTGTTAGATTAAAAGATACGTGTCATTAAGCAGTAACTAAATTAACGTTATTTCTAATTCAGAACAAAGACTGTTCAAGAGATACACTTCGAAAAGAAATTTTTTAAATGGAGGCATTATTTGATTCTGTTACCCTCTTCCATTTTCTATTTCTGGAATGACCACTGAAAAACCTATGAATTGTTTTCTATTTGCAAAATGATTCAGCTTAGAAAGGAGTAGAATAAGACTGGTCATTCAGCGAATTCTCCCACCCACCCTTACAGACATCACATCACAAAGACTATGACTCACTTTGTCATACAATTTCTATCCTTTCAAGAGTTTTAAGATTGTGGTAATGAATTTTGGCTCATAAATCTGAATATTAGGACTAAACTATTTGTGCCATTCCCTCAGAGCCAAAAAGGATACTAACAATGGTACCAGATAGTTCTTAATCCTAATTTATAAAATGATTCACTGGTTTTAGACTTGAGAGAGAGAGGCTTAAGGATTAAAGTGTCTGATTCAAGTATGAATTGTCAGATCTGTACTCCTTATTTAGAGGATTAGAACTCGTTCTGGAATTGGCTAGACATATTGATGTTACTCAATAGCTGAAAAGAAAAACTTCCACAATAAAAAGTAATCCCAACAAATGATTATGTTTCACCTTCATTACTTCTTTTGAGTGTGTGAAAGGTGTCTGCAGAAAAAACTACAGTGATGCTGCCTTCAATTGATCCCCTTTACATGCCTCATACTGAATTATTTATGTTTATTTATTTAAAGTTCTAGCTCTTTCTACAAATGTTGATTGAACCTCTTCATAGGCTTCAGCCTGGTCATTCATTCAGCAAATGGAGCCAAAAGGATCTGGGATGAGTCAGTTCAGTCTCAGACCCTCAGAGAAAACAGGAGAAAAAGAGATTGCTAGGTAATGTTTGAATTTTTTTTTTAAATCCTTCCCAATTAGGAATTTCCAATAACATTAGGGGACATGAAATTAAAACATATCAAACTATTAGAAGTATATGGGAAAGGAAAGATGGTCCAGGATGGTGTGAAAGAAATGTGGCCTGAAACATGATTCAGCAAACAGTGGATTAAAGCGAAGAGGAGGAGGATGTGAGAGGGTCAGAACGGAAGTGAGAAAACTCGGCTAAATTGTCAGGTATATGTAGAATTTAACAAACACTCCTTGAGTGGCCACTGTGCATGAGGTCAGATATGAAATATCCATCCATGTCCTTGCCTGCAAGGAGCTCAGTCCCACTGCAGGAGAGAAACACTTCAACAAAGTCTGATGACCGAAGTCATTAGGTTCTCATGTACCAAGCACTGCGGGGAAAACAGAGATAAAAAAAAGTAGGGAGCGTTTCACAGAGGAGATTTCTGAGCTAGGTCTTAAAAGACTTTTTTTTTTTTTTTTAAAGATTTTATTTATTTATTTGACAGAGATAGAGACAGCCAGTGAGAGAGGGAACACAAGCCGGGGGAGTGGGAGAGGAAGAAGCAGGCTCACAGTGGAGGAGCCTGATGCGGGGCTCGATCCCAGAACGCCGGGATCACGCCCTGAGCCGAAGGCAGACGCTTAACGACTGAGCCACCGAGGTGCCCCCTTAAAAGACTTTTAAAGGGAAAGGTGGGAATGGAAAGAGCGTGTGTGAGAGGAACTGATAAGAAAAAGGATTTTCCAAAACCAAGGCTCACATAAGGAAAGGCCAACCACTGTAACAGTGACGGTCTTGTCAGATGAGAAACTGCAATTCAGTAAAAGCACCAGCAGCATCAGGAGAGTATGGATGGTAAATAGTGGGAAATACGTTTGCGCAGATAGATTACATTTGAAAAGGGAAGTCGGGTAGGGTCTGGTCGTAGGTAAGTAAAGGGCACAGGAAATCGAAAGACAGTGCAAAGAAAAATCATTAAGGCAGGAAAGATTCTGAGGCGTCTAGATTTGAAGACTAGAAGAAGAATTTCACTACAAACAGAAATTTGGTAGAAAGGGGTGCTAGTTTGAGAAAAGGACATTAAGTTCTTTTTTATGCATTTTGAGTTGAGACTACAGCTATTTGTCCTTCAAGCAGAGGGAAACACAGTCCTAACAGAGATGGGAAATCAGGGACTGAGACGGCCTATAAATGATCTGCTGAAGGAACAGGAGTAGACAGGAAGAAGAGTAGAGGGCCAAAAACAGAGCCTTGGGGAGTATGAAAGCAAAAGACCACAAAGAGGAGCAACCAGAAGGACAGTTGGATGGGTGAGAAAGCCAGGTTGATGTGGTATGACAGAAGCCAAAGAATTCTCAAGAAGATAGAGGCAAGAAATAATACCAAGTGTCAAATTGTATGGGGTCAAGTATCAAGTGTCAAGTAGACTGTCAAGCAGGGTGACAAATTGGATAAGTTCACATGGTTGAAGTGAAAGGCTGCTGGGGCCCAGAATGATTTAAGTAAAATTCTGGGGGCGGGATCCAGAGTTAAAAAGAGAAAAGGAGATGAAGTAGAAGAAGAGAGCACAGGATTTCAGGGTATTGGGCACAAAAGAATGAACAAGCATGTGCCGCACACCTAGGAATTTTGTACCACACAGTACAGGCTAAGAATCCAAAATGCTTTTTAAAGAAAACAGAATTCCTAACAAGTTTAAACTATTAATCACGAAAAATGATTCAACTTTCTATACAGATTACTCTAAGAAATGCTTATAGTCAGCCTCTGAGATTCCCAAATACTTTTCAAATATAACTTTGTGACATATAATCTTCTTCATTAAAAGACTGACCAAGTGTCTAAATGTATGCATAACCACACCAAGAGAACATCAAACCTCAACTAAGCTTTCTACAGGGGATGATCCATGAGTAATTATTACACACGCTGAGTGGTCCCCACAAAATGTTTTCATCAGCAGCTGACACTTAGTAAACACTCCCTGAGGAAAAGGTCCTAAGCCTTTTTGGTGCTTATTTATATGGAGAATTCATGGTTCCTACTCTAAGGTGCCTAAATTATGAACAGAGAACAATGTACTCAGAGAATCCAGCCAGATCATTACTACTCTGTACAAATTTCCTTTAAGGAAAAAAAAAACCCACACAAACACTTCTTTCTTAACTCATTTTCTAGTTTAATTATAAATTTCAACTACAAATCAATGTATAGCTTAATTTAAATAATTAAATAGGGGTGCCTGGGTGGCTCAGATGGGTAAGCCTCTGCCTTCGGCTCAGGTCATGATCCCAGAGTCCTGGGATCGAGCCCCGCATCAGGCTCCTTGCTCAGTGGGGAGTCTGCTTCTCCCTCTCCCTCTACTGCTCCCCCTGCGTGTGCTCTCTCACCCTCGCTGTCAGATAAATAAATTCTTCTTTAAAAAAATAATTAAATTATAAATTAAACAGGAAAATTCCTTTCAACAGTTCAATTATACTTGGAATATATAGTTCAAGATTTGAACAATAGTTCAATAGTTCAAATATACTTGGAATATACCCTCCTCATTTTTATCATCTCTGGAATATTTTAAAAGTCTGGAAACTTTCACTTCAGGATTCTATAGAATAATTCCACTTAGAGGGTAAGTTAATATGCGGAAGTAAGTAGCCCTTTGAAAATATAAATACACATGCTCTACAGATTTCTGTAAATGAATAAGCAAGCATTAGGGGTATGCTGCTCAATTCAAAAGTCACCTTGTGCAGGAAGAGTGACAGAGGACAGCTGGGATGAGACATACCATTAAACAGTGAATATTGGCTGTCTGCTGCCTCTAGGTCCTCCAAATTTCTTCAAACTAAAAATATCTTACAGGAATTTAGAATGGGGCTAGTCTGGCTTCTAAGAACCAGTCTATGGCTCAAGGGTGAGGCTCCCTGGGAGTCACGGCTTTTAGTCCTCCACTAAATACCTGGGGCCATAAATAACCTAGCTTGAGGAGGGGTTTGATGGCAAAAGGGAACACAACAGCGAATCTAACAAGTATCAACAAGGAGACACTGGAAATCATGCCGCCACAATTGCATTTCCTAATGATACAATCTTCCAAATGATTTTGCAAACAATCCACCATTAAATATTTATTGAGCATTGATAGCATTTACGAGACCGAGTCTTGGATTTCCGAGTGCAGAAAATGACCAGCTCAAAAACAAGCAGAACAAAATACGTTTGCTTGGATAGAATACAGTCATGGGGTTCAGGTTTTTGCCCTGAATGTACTGAAGTGCCTTGTTCCAGTTCGTGTCTTCGACTCCTAGCCTTCTAACAGATGTGCGCTACAGGACAAAGGGGCCCAAGCAGGGTTTTTGGAAAATCAACAAACACCGGAATTTGGAAAAACAAGCCAAGGCTATAGCATATGTGTAGTTATTATCCTGTTGTACAGGCATCTTGTGGTTGAAAAATAACAGTTCCAATGACGTGAGACCTAAAAATTACCTTTTTCAGTATCACAGATGGTGATTTCTGAGAATCAATGCATGGATGAATAAAGTCAATTTATAATTTTAACGTATAAAGAATGGTTTGTGTTTTATTATACCTGTAATTTTTTTATTTTCAAATTAAACTTAAAAATCATGGCCATCCATTTAAAATGGTATCATAAATCTAAGTGAGAATACTTAGAATGCCATTGTTACGCCATTGCCAAAGTCTAATTACATAACGGCCATCTTATAAACACAAGGGGAGCCCTCAGGGTGTGTCACAAGGGGATACTGCCTTTTCTACACTGAAGTCACTTGGCATCAAACTCCTCTTAAAAGGGTTCTAAGGTGTGGTAATATCTGTGACTCATGAATTGTCCTTTCATTACTGTACCAATTACATGATTTCCATGATTAAATGAGCTATTAGATTCTTACTTCATTTGTTTACTGCACATAAACAGCATTACAGTAAACACTGTGCTTGTTAAGGCAAATTAGTGGGATCCACTTGCCAGATATTGCCCAAAAAAGATGGGGGGAAAGGATCTAGTATCACTGCATCCATAGTGTCATTTACATAAAGGAAGAGAAGAAAGGTGACTTTATCGAATACTGCAGGAACACAGCTAGAGGCACCCTGTTGAAGAACTCCACTCCGCAGAGGGGCTGGCTTGCCCAGAGCTACGAAATGGAGGAAGCCCACAAAGGGGGCCCTGGAGGGTGCTCTCGGGAATGAATGGAAGAGTGCAGTGAGGGGGGGGGGGGGGGTCGGGCAGGAAGAGAAGGCAAGGGACCCAGTGGGCAAGAAGGCACCCAGGATGATCACCGGGGAAATCAGCAGATGAACTCCGGTCATCAGTTACTGTTCTGAACCTCAATCCTCTCTTCTATAAAACAAGACCAGTGAAGGACAAGGTCTGACGCCTCCCTCTGAATTTCACAAGCCCTTGTTTTTATGACTGGAATTGCATGGAATACGTGCCGTGGCAAAGGGCACGGGTGTCAGGCAGGCCAGGGTCCCATCCCTGCTCCACACAGGAGCGGGCAGGTTCCTCTGCCTCTCCAAGTCTCAGTGTCCCCTAGGGCCTGGAAGCGGAGAAGTATGGCAAACAGGCTGCCACCTCCTAGGAGAAGCCCAAGGGTAGAAACAGCAGGGCTAACTACCTCCATTGTTTTTCCTAAATAAGAGCATCTGGAACACATTTAATGCTAAAAGGTCCACAAGCCGCATACATTTCCCTCACTGCACCCCAGCGCATGGTGTATGTACGTGCTCCTTGGGATAAAATGTTTTCTCTTCTGAAGTTTTTACTTGGTTCACGACTTTAGAGTATAGCTTAATGTTACACGATCCCGTGGGCATTTGAATAGGCCAGTCAAAACATCCAGGACACCAAAAGGAAGCTGCGTGAGCAGCACACATGCTGGAGAAGCATAGACTCTGTCACCACATCCTGCTTTTATCAAAACTCTCATGTCAAATGAAAGTTACTCCAGAACTATAAGGAAAGTACAGGAAAATCAGCCCTTTCAAGTGAAAACACAGAAGGATACCCACATGTGAAGCAAAAGTGACCTTCAACAACACCGAGAAGATGGAAAATTGATGTTCAGTCATCTTCTCCCTCCCCTTTCATTTCTGCCTCTGTCCTCCCTGTCCAACACCTCCCTGCCCTGTCTCCCCTTTAGCACCTGAGCCACATTCCCCATACCTAACCAGCACCCCACATTTATACTATCCCTCCCTAAATTCCAGTCCTAGTCAGCTATGGGGGGAGAAATTATACTTACAATTTAACTCACACCAAATGTTAAAATCTGATAATGACCAAACTCTTCTTTTTAAAGGTATTTGCATTTTAGAAGACATCTGGGCAGAAAATGTTAATGTCAAAGTAATAAATCTCTGAGATTTTCAGGTCAACTGGACAAAACCACTTGAGGAATGAGACCATGGGTTTTTCAACTTTTCAAAAACGTCTGGCTGTGTGAGCCATAATTCAGTGGAAAATTGTGGCAACCATTAACCCTGTTTTTCCCATGTTTTCTGGTCAGTCTTGTTTGTTTGGGTAATGGAGATGTGGTTGGGAAAATAGTGTTATATCATGTCCATAAACATTTTTTTCTTGTATCTTTCCCATCAGTCTTGCCCTGGTTGGTCAACTATCAGTATATCATTGACATGCCAGAAAAATTTACTGTATTTAAATGTGTGTCTGGATTGAGCTACACAGAAGTGGTCTAAATTTATCATTTTAGGTTTTTATTCTTATCAGTCTATTCCTGGTAAAAGGTGATTTTTAAAAAATCTGTACCTTCCACAAATCTGGATGAGTATTCTACTCTTCACTTTCAACATGCTGCCCTTAGCTAGTTATCAAGTTGGCAGGTCTCTCAACCTTCCCACTATTAACATTTGGGATCAGAAAATTTTTTGCTTGGGATGATGGAGGTATCCTGTGCACTGTAGGATGGTCAACAGCAGCCCTGGCCTCTACCTACTAGGTACTAGTAGCACCGTTCCAATTATGAACCAAAAATGTCTCTAGGCCTTGCCAAATGTTGGGGGTGGGGAGCAGGGACAAAATCACCCCCCTCTGAGAACCAGTGAGTTAAACTAAGATTATGGAAAACTCATAGTTGGGAAGAAAAAGTTAACATCTGTTACTACAAGGGGGGCAGTGTGCTATGCCATTCAGAATTATCCACTAGTCCCTATATAGTTTTATTCTAAATGAAAGAGTATCAAAAGCTTCAAAGAAAAAAAAATGATTCAGCAATTAATAAAGTGTCTTTAAAAAAAAAAAAAGGACTAGGGGAAGCCCCAACATGAACTAATCTGGAGAGTTCTTCTGTCTTCTAGTCATAGAACATGCTCCTTTTTTATTACAGCTTGTGCTACTAGAAAAGAACAAAACTATTTGAGACAGATATGCACCTGACCCTACTCAGCTGCGCTGCCTAGCGTACAACCGCAAAACAAACTTCCAACACAAAGTTTAAAACTTAATTTTAGGGACGCCTGGGTGGCTCAGTCAGTTAAGCATCTGCCTGCGGCTCAGGTCCTGATCCCAGGGTTCTGGGATGGAGCCCCACATTGGGCTCCTTGCTCATTGGGGAGCCTGATTCTCCCTCTGCCTGCCACTCCCCCTGCTTGTGTGTGCGCCTGCACTCTCTCTCTCTCTCTGACAAATAAATAAAATCTTTTAAAAAACATAGAAATAAAACTTAATTTTGTGAAACCTATTCAAGTTACTAAAATAGAGAAATAGCACTAACCCATATATATTGGGTTACGAGTACTTTTTCAGGTTTACTGGATAATGTAAGTGGTTAATAAAATTTAATCTTTTTTTTTTTT